>NW_022631173.1:1278947-1326453 GCF_010015895.1 Lontra canadensis | reverse complement strand
GCCAGCTCTACAGGAAATATTGAAAGGGGTCCTCTAAGCAAAGAGAGAACCTAAAAGTAGTAGATCAGAAAGGAACAAAAACAATATACAATAGCAGTCACCTTACAGGCAATACAATGGCACTAAATTCATATCTCTCAATAGTTACCCTGAATGTTAATGGGCTAAATGCCCCAATCAAAAGACACAGGGTATCAGAATGGATAAAAAAACAAAACCCATCTATATGTTGCCTACAAGAAACTCATTTTAAACCCGAAGACACTTTCAGATTTAAAGTGAGGGGGTGGAAAAGAATTTACCATGCTAATGGACATCAGAAGAAAGCAGGAGTGGCAATCCTTATATCAGATCACTTAGATTTTAAACCAAAGACTATAATAAGAGATGAAGATGGACACTATATCATACTCAAAGGATCTGTCCAACAAGAAGATCTAACAATTGTAAATATCTATGCCCCTAACGTGGGAGCAGCCAACTATATAAACCAATTAATAACAAAATCAAAGAAACACATCGACAATCATACAATAATAGTAGGGGACTTTAACACTCCCCTCACTGAAATGGACAGATCATCCAAGCAAAAGATCAAGAAGGAAATAAAGGCCTTAAATGACACACTGGACCAGATGGACATCACAGATATATTCAGAACATTTCATCCCAAAGCAACAGAATACACATTCTTCTCTAGTGCACATGGAACATTCTCCAGAATAGATCACATCCTTGGTTCTAAATCAGGTCTTAACTGTTATCAAAAAATTGGGATCATTCCCTGCATATTTTCAGACCACAATGCTCTGAAGCTAGAACTCAATCGCAAGAGGAAATTTGGAAAGAACCCAAACATATGGCGACTAAACAGCATCCTTCTAAAGAATGAATGGGTCAACCAGGAAATTAAAGAAGAATTGAAAAAATTCATGGAAACAAATGATAATGAAAATACAACAGTTCAAAATCTGTGGGACACAACAAAGGCAGTCCTGAGAGGAAAATATATAGCGGTACAAGCCTTTCTCAAGAAACAAGAAAGGTCTCAGGTACACAACCTAACCCTACACCTAAAGGAGCTGGAGAAAGAACAAGAAAGAAACCCTAAACCCAGCAGGAGAAGAGAAATCATAAAGATCAGAGCAGAAATCAATGAAATAGAAACCAAAAAAACAATAGAACAAATCAACGAAACTAGGAGTTGGTTCTTTGAAAGAATTAATAAGATTGATAAGCCCCTGGCCAGACTTATCAAAAAGAGAAGAGAAAGGACCCAAATAAATAAAATCATGAATGAAAGAGGAGAGATCACAACTAACACCAAAGAAATACAGACAATTATAAGAACATATTATGAGCAACTCTATGCCAACAAATTTGACAATCTGGAAGAAATGGATGCATTCCTAGAGACATATAAACTACCACAACTGAACCTGGAAGAAATAGAAAGCCTGAACAGACCCATAACCAGTAAGGAGATTGAAACAGTCATCAAAAATCTCCAAACAAACAAAAGCCCAGGGCCAGACGGCTTCCCGGGGGAATTCTACCAAACATTTAAAGAAGAACTAATTCCTATTCTCCTGAGACTGTTCCAAAAAATAGAAATGGAAGGAAAACTTCCAAACTCATTTTATGAGGCCAGCCTCACCTTGATCCCCAAACCAGACAAGGATCCCATCAAAAAAGAGAACTACAGACCAATATCATTGATGAACACAGATGCAAAAATTCTCACCAAAATACTAGCCAATAGGATTCAACAGTACATTAAAAGGATTATTCACCACGACCAAGTGGGGTTTATTCCAGGGCTGCAAGTTTGGTTCAACATCCGCAAATCAATCAATGTGATACAACACATTAATAAAAGAAAAAACAGGAACCATATGATACTCTCCATAGATGCTGAAAAAGCATTTGACAAAGTACAGCATCCCTTCCTGATCAAAACTCTTCAAAGTGTAGGGATAGAGGGCACATACCTCAATATTATCAAAGCCATCTATGAAAAACCCACCGCAAATATCATTCTCAATGGAGAAAAACTGAAAGCTTTTCCGCTAAGGTCAGGAACACGGCAGGGATGTCCATTATCACCACTGCTATTCAACATAGTACTAGAAGTCCTAGCCTCAGCAATCAGACAACAAAAAGAAATTAAAGGCATCCAAATCGGCAAAGAAGAAGTCAAACTATCACTCTTCGCAGATGATATGATACTATATGTGGAAAACCCAAAAGACTCCACTCCAAAACTGCTAGAACTTGTACAGGAATTCAGTAATGTGTCAGGATATAAAATCAATGCACAGAAATCAGTCGCATTTCTCTACACCAACAATAAGACAGAAGAAAGAGAAATTAAGGAGTCCATCCCATTTACAATTGCACCCAAAACTATAAGATACCTAGGAATAAACCTAACCAAAGAGACTAAGAATCTATACACAGAAATCTATAAAGTACTCATGAAAGAAATTGAGGAAGACACAAAGAAATGGAAAAATGTTCCATGCTCCTGGATTGGAAGAATAAATATTGTGAAAATGTCTATGGTACCTAAAGCAATCTACACATTTAATGCAATTCCTATCAAAGTACCATCCATTCTTTTCAAAGAAATGGAACAAATAATCCTAAAATTTATATGGAACCAGAAAAGACCGCGAATAGCCAAAGGAATATTGAAAAAGAAAGCCAGAGTTGGTGGCATCACAATTCCGGACTTCAAGCTCTATTACAAAGCTGTCATCATCAAGACAGCATGGTACTGGCACAAAAACAGACACATAGATCAATGGAACAGAATAGAGAGCCCAGAAATAGACCCTCAACTCTATGGTCAACTAATCTTCGACAAAGCAGGAAAGAATGTCCAATGGAAAAAAGACAGCCTCTTCAATAAATGGTGTTGGGAAAATTGGACAGCCACATGCAGAAAAATGAAATTGGATCATTTCCTTACACCACACACGAAAATAGACTCAAAATGGATGAAGGACCTCAATGTGAGAAAGGAATCCATCAACATCCTTGAGGAGAACACAGGCAGCAACCTCTTCGACCTCAGCCGCAGCAACATCTTCCTAGGAACATCGCCAAAGGCAAGGGAAGCAAGGGCAAAAATGAACTATTGGGATTTTATCAAGATCAAAAGCTTTTGCACAGCAAAGGAAACAGTTAACAAAACCAAAAGACAACTGACAGAATGGGAGAAGATATTTGCAAACGACATATCAGATAAAGGGCTAGTGTCCAGAATCTATAAAGAACTTAGCAAACTCAACACCCAAAGAACAAATAATCCCATCAAGAAATGGGCAGAAGACATGAACAGACATTTCTGCAAAGAAGACATCCAGATGGCCAACAGACACATGAAAAAGTGCTCCATATCACTCGGCATCAGGGAAATACAAATCAAAACCACAATGAGATACCACCTCACACCAGTCAGAATGGCTAAAATTAACAAGTCCGGAAATGACAGATGCTGGCGAGGATGCGGAGAGAGGGGAACCCTCCTACACTGTTGGTGGGAATGCAAGCTGGTGCAACCACTCTGGAAAACAGCATGGAGGTTCCTCAAAATGTTGAAAATAGAACTACCCTATGACCCAGCAATTGCACTGCTGGGTATTTACCCTAAAGATACAAACGTAGTGATCCGAAGGGGCACGTGCACCCGAATGTTTATAGCAGCAATGTCTATAATAGCCAAACTATGGAAAGAACCTAGATGTCCATCAACAGACGAATGGATAAAGAAGATGTGGTATATATATACAATGGAATACTATGCAGCCATCAAAAGAAATGAAATCTTGCCATTTGCGACAACATGGATGGAACTAGAGGGTATCATGCTTAGCGAAATAAGTCAATCGGAGAAAGACAACTATCATATGATCTCCCTGATATGAGGGAGAGGAGATGCAACATGGGGGGTTAATGTGGTAGGAGAAGAGTAAATGAAACAAGTTGGGATTGGGAGGGAGACAAACCATAAGTGACTCTTAATCTCACAAAACAAACTGAGGGTTGCTGGGCAGAGGGGGGTTGGGGGGGGTTATGGACATTGGGTAGGGTATGTGCTATGGTGAGTGCTGTGAAGTTTGTAAACGTGGAGATTCACAGACCTGTACCCCTGGGGGAAAAAAATATATATATATATATATATATATATATATATATATATATATGTTTATAAAAAATAAAATTATATATAAAAAAAAAAGACAAGTACATAGTATATGCTTCCCTTATATATAAAACTCTAGAAACGGAAAACAGTTTATAGTGAGTTAAAGAAGATTAGTAGTTGCCTGGGGAGGAGATGGTTTCATAAATGTGCACACATGTCAAAACATCAAATTGTATACTTGAAATATGCATGGTTTCTATTATGTTGATTATACCTTAATACAGTTGTTTTTAAAATGAAAAAAGGAGGGGTGCCTGGCTGTCTAGTTGGTAGACCATGCAACTCTCGATCTTGGGGTTGTGAGTTTGAGCCCCACATGGGGTATAAAGATTACTTAAAAAAAATCTTTAAAAATAAATAAGAGACTATGGACTCTGAGAAACAATCTGAGGGTTTTGAAGGGGCGGGGGGCGGGAGGTTGGGGGAACCAAGTGGTGGGTATTGGAGAGGGCACGGATTGCATGGAGCACTGGGTGTGGTACAAAAACAATGAATACTGTTATGCTGAAAAAAAAATTATAAATAAATAAATAAATAAATAAATAAATAAATAAATAAAAAGGGAAAAGGCCAATGCAAAGAGTATAACTTGATGCCTATCACATAGTGAGTACTCAATAAATGTTAGTTACTATTAGTATTAAAGTATAATGGAATAAAAATTTTACATATCATACTATTAAGCTAGCATCAAATTTCTTTTCATGCTTGGGAAAATACATAAATTTTAGTTTGGTAAAACCTGAATGGCAAAAACCTAGGCACAATAAAAACAGTTGTAGTTTTTGATTCCAGCAAATGAGTGGAATTAGAGTTGTCCACCAAGTACACAGAAAAGAAACTACAGAGATGGCAGTAAGTACAGGTAAGGATGATTATGCTCAGTTAAGAGGCTAATAAAAATTACCTTGTGAAGGAATGATTAAAAAATATTTTAAGACAAGCTATTTGGTTTTCATTTTTGTAATGCAAATGATTTGTCCAACATTTCCAACCTCAACTAATTCTGATACACTTAACAAATATTTTAAAGGAATTATGGGGTTTGTTTCATATATTATGTATGTGTGTGTATCCTCTTTCTTTGGGGATGACTATAACTGTAAGAAACAGAAAAATAATTACAATGTCTTAAACACAATAGTTTATTTTTCTCTCCCATATAAGATTCTGGAATTAAGTACTTGAGAATTGGTATGGTGACTCTACCATTATCAGAACCTAGTTTGTTTGTTTGTTTTCCATTTTGCCACTCATCATTTTTAGCATGCTACCTCATGTTTTAAGATGGCAGCTCAAACTCCAGCCAATATGCTCTTATTCCAGCCTTCTGTAAAAACAAAGACAAAACATGGTATGACACCTCTTTAAAAGATTTTTAAAAGATGACACCTCTTTCCAAAAGATGCACACTCTGCTTACATTTCTCTAGCCATAAGAGAGTAGGGAGAATGCAGTTTTTTCCAGGAAGTGGTGTACCCATAAAATCAAGGTTTTTACAACTAAGGGGAAAAAAGTGAACAGAATGACTGGCAACCAGCCAGGAATCTGTCATGGTATGTAAAGAGAGAAAGAACATTTTACATGATTCAAGGCAGTGTGGAACAGAAGCCATATACACAAATAAGAACCCAGACACAGAGGTGACCATGAAAATATGAGGTCTTCCCCAAGAAAAGTGCCCAGGAATCTTAGACTGAGACTTCTACAGGATATGAAACAGTGATTTAAATTACCCTTAGCTAGGTCCAGTACTCTAAAAGACACACCTCATCACCCACCCTCCAATACATACCTATTATCTGGGGCTACAAGATGCTTTGGGGGAGGAGAGTGCCTCAGGGTAAACAACATCTACCCTAAGATGATAGCATAATCTTATTCATTAGTTCTGTCTGTGAGGTCACATCCACTTGGAATTTGTCAGGATCTGCATAACCTACTCAATCCCTCCTGTATTCCAACATATCCTAGGACCAGATTTATTGCCTGAGATTGGAGATTAATGTATATCCCTTGCCTTGACACAGTTTCTGCTATATAGTAAGTACTCAGTAAATATCTGTTAAATCAAATTGAAAAAAAATTATCTATTTAACTATCTAGATGTTAAACCCAGTCATTAGGAAACAGTAAATCAAAGGAACAATGAGATGCCTTTTCCACCGAACTGATGAAAATTTTAAAAAACATCGTAAAAATGCAAGTAAAATGGTATTTTCATATATTGCTGGTGAGAATGTAAACTAATAATCCAGTTTGGAGGTGGACCTGGGTGGCTCAGTTGGTTAAGCATCTGACTATTGATTTTGGCTTCGGTCATCATCTTAGTGTCCTGGGATTGAGCCCTATCATTGGGCTCTACACTTAGCAGGGAATTTGCTTGAGATTCTCACGCTCCCTTTTTACCTCCCTGCCTCTAAAATAAATAAATAAATCTTGAAAAACAAATAGTCCAGTTTGGAAACAATATGGTAGTCCCTACTAAATAAATAACAGATGTAACCTATTGTCCAACAATTCTACTTCTAGATATATGATTTGGAGAAATGTTCACATATAGATAAAAGTTACCATATACCAATGCCAAATGAAGCATCATTTATAAAGTCAAAAATGGAAAACCCTAATGTCCATCAATTCCCCTAAAATTAATATAATGCAGTAAATATATATGATGGCATAATGGGAAAGTGTTCAGATTTCTCTTGCTCATTGTACACAGTTCTTCTTTTCTTCTGGACATATGACTATACCTTCTTTGCATTTAGGTGAGTCATGAGAATATTTCTGCCAATAACTTTTGAATGGAAATGACACTTCTGTACTGAAGCATTTAATTACTTGTGTGAAACCCTACAACTTTCTTTTCTCCTGCTGTGGAAACTGAGGAAGCCTTGATTTTCAGATGGTGTGTGGCCAAGTGAAAACTTTTGCCTGGGCCCTAAGCTCATTTGTAGAGCAGACAATGCTACTGACACAGCTGGTTATGCAGCAGTAGTAAAATAAATAAATAAATAAATAAATAAATAAATAAATAAATAAATATTTAATTTATTTAATGTGTTAAATAACAGATTTTCTGGGACCTAGTCTATCCTGACTAATAAAAAATAAGAGAAATAGACTAGAGAAGAGCTAATTTTCATTTCCAAACTACGCAGTTCTAACGATATATAACATTGAGATGAAAAGGCAAATTTCAGAATAATTTGGACAAGATAATGTTTTTAAATCTAAAACTATACACACATAAAAAAATTACTAGATGATTTTATATGGGTGAAAATAAATGGTGTAGAACAATATGAAAATAGACAAAAAGGAAACATTTTACCTCTAATAAGTGGGGATAAGAAATGATACTTGTTTTTTTTTTTGAATAAAAGGAATTTCAGTTATAGCTATGTAGTAGGTTGTATGGTGTGCACCCCCCCGAATTTATGTCCACATCCAAACCCTTTGGGAAAAGGGCCTTTGCGGATAAAAGTTAACAATCCTGAGATGAAATCATTTGGATTACCCAATGGACCCTAAATCTAACACATATCCTCATTAGAAACAGAAGAGGAAAATATTCACACAGAATAGAAAGTAATGTGAAGACAAAGACAGAGGTTGAAATGATGTAGTCACTAGCCAAAGAAGCCAAGGAATGCCTAGAGATACCAGAAGCTGGAAGAGGCAAGGAAGAATTCTCCCCCTAGAGACTTGAGCAAATATGGCCCTTGATTTCATCTTAATTTCATACTTCCAGCTTCCAGAACAATGAGAAAATAATTTTTGTTGTTCTGAGTCACCCAATTGGTGGTAATTTGTTGCAGCAGCCTAAGAAAACAAATACAAATTGTAACATCCTCTTTTTTTTTTTTTAAGGTTTTATGTATTTATTTGAGAGAGAGGGAGAGAGAGCACAAGCAAGAGCAGAGGGAAAGGAAGAAGCAGACTCCCCACTGAGCAAGGAAACTGACTCAGGGCTCAATCCCAGGACCCTGGGATCATAACCTGACCCAAAGGCAGATGCTCAACTAACTGAGCCACCCAGAAACTCCAAGTAATGCCCTCTTTCTTAGAGAAAAAAAAAAAAAAAAACCTGGAAGAAATATGACAAAATATTAATGTCTACTAATTTGGGCAGCAAATGAGAGTATTTGTAATGTTACTGTTTGTATTTTCCTATATCTTTTAAATTTCTCACAATAAAATTTACAAAAATGAGTTACAAGTGAAGGGGATTAAGAGTACACTTATCTTGATAAGCACTGAGTAAAATATATAACCATTGAATCACTATATTATACATCTGAAATGAATAAAACACTGTATGTTAACTACAATGGAATTAAAAAAATAAATACAAAATTGAATTATACTGAATTAAATTAATATTAAATTAATTGCAGTTTGTTGTATATATCTCTTTATTCAATTAACTGTTTTGTAAATGCTTAAAACCTTGGGTGGGGGCAGGGACCTGGTTGGTTCAGTACTCATTATAAATAATCCACCATTATGATGACTTTCAGTGCCTTTGACAATTGACCTCCATCTCATTTCATAGTCTTAATTCTTTAATCCTACCACTTCCTGACATAAATCTCATGTTCCAGTTTACCTATAGTTGTCCATAGGAAATTTTTAAGTTTTCACGTCTTTGTTCCTGCTGTTTCCTTCTAGTAGAATGGCCTATAAGGCCTGGGGAATACCTACTTCTTCCCCTACATCCAATTAAAATGACATCCATCAACGAAACCTTCCCTGATTCCTCAGATAGAATTAATTAGTTCCTTTTTTGTGTGTCCCATTTGTGTTTAGCTCATAATGAATTTTCATAGTTGTCATTTCATTTCTAATTTATTTTCTTTGTCTGCCTTTGCCTATAAATGTAACATTAGTTGAAACTACAATTAATTATACTTACATCCCCAATAATTAACACAAAGGCTAACAAAGATTAAGCACCCAGTAAATGCTAACTGAATGAATGAATGACTTTATTTCATAATTCAGTGTTTTTTATCCTGAACTTCTGTGTATTCTAAACATTATAAGGTATTGCTAATTTGAGGGGGAAATCTATAGGAAAACAAATTAACCCAAATAGACTCAAGAAGTAATTTCTCTTTAATAGCATTAATCATCAGAGAATACCTTCCTAACCTATCACAACAGAAGGAAAAAGAGAAAATAACTGCAAACTGCTTTAACAACAGAAAACTCATCTCACCTCTTGACTATGATCCCACATCCACTGCACTGCATTGAGTCCAGTGACCTGAACTCTAATGGCATCCTGAGTCACTCTCCTACAAAGGTTGACACTCTTTCCAGCAGTCTGACCCATAACTGGTGTTCTGACAAATCTGAGCCACTTCTGTTTACCTTATTAGAGGTAGAGAGATAAAAACAATATACCAACCATACCTTTCCTCTTGGCACCAAGGTTGCCTAGAGGACATCCTTAATGTCCATACCTAGAGGGAATCAGAAAATCATGAATTTATTTCTTTAAGGAAAATCCTAGAAAAGCAGCACTAAAGGAGTGACCTTAGGTAGTACAGAATCAAGAAAATCATATGAAGTGACCCTATCACTCCATCCTTACATCCACCAAAATGAGAGCTCTAATTATCTTCTCCTTTACTCAGAAACCTTCAGTAACCACTATCATTTGTTCATTTTTGAATACTTCTAACATTAGCCTCAATCTCTAGATACTAAATGCCTATCACAGTAAAAGGCATATAGTGGGAATCTCAATATTTGTTGAATGAAAGTCAGATAGGCCTTAAGTTAAGAGTGTAAGGAGAAGAAAGGGGGAATGTTGTCAAATTGAATCCCATGTACAAATAATCTCAAGGAATCATCCATAACTTTTTTGTTGATATATCAACACTTTTTCATCTTCACTTTTTTCTCCTTTTTTTGAAGATAAGTTACATACAGTAAAGTATAAACAACTTAAGTGCATAGCTCATTAATTTTTACATGTGTCTGTTTCCTAAGAAAAATACAAGAATTTTATCATCAATTAATACATTTATGCCCTTCTCCTTTTTGTACTACAATTACTTCCACCTATAATACCCAGAAGAACTTATCATTATCACTTTAAATAATTAATACCTTTTTGTCACATAATTATCCTTTTCTTTGCATTTCTTCCCACATTTCTGACAATTTCAAAGAATTTATGAAAGACTTTTATTCACTAATGCATGAAACTCAGTAAATTTCAAGCAGGATAAATAGAAAGAACATCAACTTAGGAACTTCATAGTCAAACTGGAGAAACATCTTGAATCATTTTTCCTCAGCCTGAAGAACTTCCATTGGTCTGTTCTGAGGTGCAGTTCTGGAAACAGTGAATATTCTCAGATTCTCTCCACTTCCACTTTGAAGGATAGTCTTACTTATAGAATTCTAGTTATTTGGGGTTTTTCCCCCCTTTTTTCCCCTTTTAAGACTTTAAAGATGTCAATCTATCATCTTTTGACTTTTATCATCTCTATTGAAAGGTCATATCTATTGCACTTTTGAACATTATTGGTTTTTTACCTATAGCTGTGTTTAAAATTTTATCTGCCTTAGTTCTCAGTTCTCCAAGAATAAATACAACTTGGGAGTCTAAAGTTTAGAGAGAGATAACTTTGGGAATCAGTAGTATAAAGGTGAAAATGGAACTTATGAGGGGTGAATGTTGGGGACAGTATGAAGAGGAGGAAAGAAAATGGAAGAAAGGAAATGGAAAGGAAAGAAAACTATATTTAGTAGGCAGTAAATAAGAGATGGAACCCATAACTGACAGAATGATCAGAGGAGGAGGAAGAGATCAAGGAGCGTGTGCACAAAAGTGAAGGAAACAGAATCACAAAGAACTAAGGAGTCAACAGAGCCAAACAAGATAGAGTTCAGTTACACAAGATTAGGGTACATTGTTTAAATCTCAAACAAACAAAAAAAAGAAAGAAAGAAAGAAAGAAAGAAAGAAAGAGGAAAAAAAAAGGGAATCCCTGGAAAAAAAATGACCTGCTGAATAACTTTAATGTATCAGCTTCTTTGGCTTTTGTAACAAATTACCACTGTCTTAAAACAATGCAGACTTGTTATCTTACACTTTTAGAAGTAAGAAGCTCTAAATTCAAAGTGTGGGTAGTGTGACATTCCTTCTGGAGGCTGCAGGGAGAATTTGTTCCTTCTCTTTGCAGCTTCTAGAGGTCACCTGTATCTTTGGCTTGTGGCTTCTTCCTCCATCTTTAAGGCCAGGAGGATGGCATCTTCAAATCTCTGACCTCGCTGCTTCCATCATTATGTATCCTCTGACTCTAACCTTTCAAACTTCCTCTTTTAAGGGCCTTTATGATTATGTTGGGCCCACTTAAATAATCCAGCATAATCTTCTCATTTCAAAATCCTTAATTATATAGGCAAAGTCCCTTTTGCTATGTAAGGTAACATACAGGTTCTAAGGAAGTAGGATATGAATTTTTGGAGGGTCCTTATTTTGTCTATCATAATCATGTCACATTACCCTTTATGTCTCAGTTCCCTTATTTGTAAGATTGGTATAATTATACTGATCACTGACCATTGGCTTCTGAAATAATTTCATTTAGGTTAAGTTGAACCTTGATTCAGGGTAGACAGGTATTAATAAACAATGGTTAAAGTGAATTTTAATTTCTCTGTCATAGGTGGGGGAGGGTGGCTGGTGGGGGAGTATAAATTAGGAAGTATGTCAAAGTGATCTCCTAGCAGAGGAGGTAATGAGTATGTTTAGGACAGGGTTCCTCAGCAGCTGACAAAAAGGGGACATTTCTGTTTTGAAAAATGAACCATATATCCTGAGCAATACTTCAGCACACTGTCCCTCAAGAAAGGAAATTAGCAAAAACAAACAACGAAGAAAACAACAACAAAACCTAAGGGAAGGGAAGCCAAAGAGAGAAATAACCCCATTTCAAATCACCTGGGAACCTGCAGTCCCCTGATTCCCAGAGGCCATGCCTTCCAAGATGAACCTAAACTGCTGGGCAGAAAATGATTAAAAATAAGGAAGGCGACACTCTCTTCCTGTTTATGATGTTGGTTTCCATTTCAAGTTTCACTTTCACTTGAGCAGCTACAGTGCTCTGTTGCACAACACCTAAATTGCTGAAATAAGTATTAGTGGAAGAAACAGGGCTATGGACTGGGAATGAAGAGACATGGACTCTGGTTCCAATTCTTCCACTGAATTAGTGAATAATTTTAAGCAAGTTTTTCTTCTTTCCAGGCCTCAGTTTTTCCCATGTATAAATAAAGAACTAGACTGAGCTAACCTGCCATAACATATTTCAGCAGTGGATCTTGATTTTTTACTCTTGCCTTCTCTATCCCTCAGAGATCTCCATTTCATGACTTTGATATTGCTTCCTTGCTATCATGCTTCCTTGCTCATCATGCTATCTTCTCATTAGCAATCAGAATTATAGCTTCAACTATCCATTAGTCATTTCTACTTAGCCATTTTACCTCACCTCACACTCAACATGACAAAATCTTCATTATTCTTTTTTTTCTTTTTTTTTAAATTTAATTTCTTTTCAGTGTAACAGAATTCATTATTTATGCACCACACCCAGTGCTCCATGCAATACGTGCCCTCCGCAATACCCACCACCTGGCTCCCCCAACCTCCCACCCCCCACCAATTCAAAACCCTCAGATTGTTTTTCAGAGTCCATAGTCTCTCATGGTTCATCTCTCCCTCCAATTTCCCTCAACTCCCTTCTCCTCTCCATCTCCCCATGTCCTCCGTGTTATTTTTTATGCTCCACAAATAAGTGAAACCATATGATAATTGACTCTCTCTGCTTGACTTATTTCGCTCAGCATAATCTCTTCCAGTCCCGTCCATGTTGATACAAAAGTTGGTTATTCATCCTTTCTGATGGAGGCATAATACTCCATAGTGTATATGAACCACATTTTCCTTATCCATTTGTCCGTTGAAGGGCATCTTGGTTCTTTCCACAGTTTGGTGACCGTGTCCATTGCTGCTATAAACATTGGAGTACAGATGGCCCTTCTTTTCTCTACATCTGTATCTTTGGGGTAAATACCCCGTAGTGCAATTGCAGGGTCATAGGGAAGCTCTGTATTTAATTTCTTAAGGAATCTCCACACTGTTCTCCAACTGTTCTCCAAATTGGCTGCACCAACTTGCATTCCCACCAACAGTGGAAGAGGGTTCCCCTTTCTCCACATCCTCTCCAACACACATTATTTCCTGTCATGTTAATTTTGGCCATTCTAACTGGTGTAAGGTGGTATCTCAATGTGGTTTTAATTTGAATCTCCCTGATGGCTAGTGATGATGAACATTTTTTCATGTGTCTGATAGCCATTTGTATGTCTTCATTGGAGAAGTCTCTCTGTACATGTCTTCTGCCCATTTTTTGACATGATTATCTGTTTTGTGTGTGTTGGGTTTGAGAAGTTCTTTATAGATCCTGGATATCAGCCTTTTGTCTGTACTATCATTTGCAAATTTCTTCTCCCATTCCATGGGTTGCCTCTTTGTTTTGTTGACTGTTTCCTTTGCTGTGCAGAAGCTTTTGATCTTGATGAAGTCCCAAAAGGTCATTTCCACTTTTGTTTCCTTTGCCTTTGGAGACATATCTTGAAAGAAGTTGCTGTGTCTGATATCACATCTGTTCCCGATTAAAATGCTTCAAAGTATAGGGATAGAGGGAACATTCCTGAACTTCATAAAATCTATCTATGAAAAACCCATAGCAAATATCATCCTCAATGGGAAAAAGCTCACAGCCTTCCCATTGAGATCAGGAACACGACAAGGATGCCTACTCTCACCACTCTTGTTCAACATAGTATTAGAGGTCCTAGGAACAGCAATCAGACAATAAAGAGAAATAAAAGGTAGGTATCCAAATTGGCAATGAAGATGTCAAACTCTCTCTCTTCACAGATGACATGATACTTTATATGGAAAACCCAAAAGACTCCACCCCCAAACTACTAGAACTCATACAGCAATTCAGTAATGTGGCAGGATACAAAGTCAATGTACAGATATTAGTTGGTTTCTTATACACTAACAATGAAAACACAGAAAGGGAAATTAGAGAATTGATTCCATTTACTATAGCACCAAGAACCATAAGATACCCAGGAATAAACCTAATCAAAGAGGTAAAGGTTCTGTACTCGAGGAACTACAGAACACTCATGAAATAAATCAAAGAAGACACAAAAATATGGAAGACCATTCCATGCTCTTGGATCATTATTCTTTTTTTTTAATTTTTCTTTTAATGCCAGTATAGTTAACATACATTATTATATTATTTCAGGTGTATAATATAGTGATTCAACAATTCTAAACATTCCTCTGCTTATCATACGTGTACTCTTAATCCCCTTTATGTATTTTACCCATCCCCTCACCAACCTCTCCTGTTGTAACCGTCAATTTTTCTCTATAGTTATAATTCTGTTTTTTGTTTGTCTCTTTTTCTTTGCTTATTTATTTTGGTTCTTAAATTCCACAAGAAGTGAAATTATATGGCATTTGTCTTTCTCTGACTTATCTCACTTAATGTTATACTTTCCAGCTACATAGATGTTATTGCAAATGGCAAGATTTCATTCTTTCTTATGGCTGAGCAAAAACTTCATTATCATAATATTCAATTCCCTTATTAAATCAATGTGCTATCCAATTTTACTTCCAACTAGTCCTCAATACCTTACTTCATGGCTAGTGGATGGCCATTCACCTGGTCCCACCCATTCCTATTACCCACCTCTATATTCCAAGAATCTTCACTTTGTGTATGTTATCTTTTCCAGTGTGCAGTGCTCTTTCCTCTTGGACAATCTTAGGGATCTTAATTTCCCATAATAAGTAGAATAAAAATTAAGATAAATAGGAATTTAGTAAATTACTTTTACTATAAAGGGAAAAACATAGTTCAATGCAAAGAACATCAGAATAGAAGTGAGGAAGAGGATTGATCTTAAATCTGTCTCAGGAATCAACTAAGTATGCAACCACCAGATCAGCTATGCAACTTCTCTCTAGCACCCCTATCTAAAAAAAGGTACACAGGAACTTTTCTCATGCTATTTCCTTTGTCCATCAAGATCCATTTTTTCTTTCAAGCACAAGACCAATGATGCCAGCCTTGTTAAATCTTCCTGACTTTCCCATCTACCATAGAAGTTCACTGAGAGTTGAAATGTGATCATTTTCTTCCTTCACACCTGCATCTCTATAATACTACTGGGTATGTCTTCTATTATATTTACTCGAGAACATGTGTATCTATCTCTCTCACAGGTCAAAGAGCATGTATCTTTAGTGCCTTGCTTGGTGCTTGACACAGGAGGCAACTTGCTGAATAAATGTGTGATCCAGTGGAGAAACAGGAGATGACAAAAATGTGATGAAATTGGACATCTGTGTTTTATACTCATTGTGACATTTCCTATTTGGAACCAAAAATGTAGCTACATAACTTCCTTTACGATTCTTCTGAGAGGAAAAAAAAATCCCATGATATAAAAGCATTTAAATAATGTTTGGAGTTTCATTGGTCTTTTAGACTCCAAGCCTAATAAAGCTATTTAGCATTTCTATAGTATTTAACATTTCCAAAGTACTATTCAATGTTAATTAGTTAATCCTAATTTTCTGCAAGACAGGTCAATATTATGATCTCTGAAAAGTTAAGAAAATGAAAATTCAAGGGTATTTTGCCTTCCTCTTTCAAGAGGTAAGACACTGCTGAATGTTATTACAAATATAAAGTAGTATTTTGGAATAGAAATTAGCAAAATATAGAAATGAAGCAAAAGAAGTTGAATCAAGTTCCTCCTTTTACTATGGACCCAAATATAAAATACAAAGAGGGACCTGGACATAACAGTCCTCAGCTAGTCCTTTTAGACTGAAACAGACTGAATTCTTATCCCAGGAAGAGGATGAGGCAGTAGGCAGGTAAACTAAACATGAAACTCGAACTCACTATATACCAGATCTGTGGCAACAAAACATATTTCAGAGCCCACAAATATGTTGGTGGGTTCAGTTAGAGGACAGATCCCTTGGCATGATCAGGATTGACTCAGTGGGAGAAGATGAGTAGAGGTATTAAGCTTGTAGCTCCAAGTATCGGTGACTGAAGCTAAGAGATTCTACATGGAGTTGCCAGGCTTTTCCCCCCAAAGATTGTACCCTAAAGCTATAGCTCCACTTGGCAAAAAAAAAGTCCCTGGGAAGTCCCATTTGGCCATCTTTCTACTTTTGTGTCCTTCCCCCCAGTAGCCTACTTATAATATTCTTACAAATAGAATGGTGAATGACATTTAAAATGATAGGGAATCTTTTTCTCTTAGAGCTGTTTGATATATAGGAAGCAGGAAGGCAATTCACCCTATAGAGAATAATAAGTCCAAAGAGGAAACATAAACAATAGAGATTAGTGACATCATCAAAGTAGCTCTTTTCTATTAGAGAGAATAAGTCTTTAACACCTCAACACACCTAAATCAATCCATTATTTCATTTATTCACTAATTTCTTCAGCAAAATGTTGAGTTCTTCCTCATAGAAAAATGAAATAAATAGGACACCATTCCCATACTCAAGGGATTCAAAAAATAGTTCAGTGTTCCTCGAAGTACGGTGTGAAGGGCATCAAAATGTACCCAGTATTGTATCAAAACTACTTGGAATGCTTTTCTGAAACACAGATTCCCAGCTCCTACTACAGACCAAGTAAATATAACTAAATATTTCTGGTGGGCCCGAGAAATACTTTTTTAAAAATATTTTTATTTTAACCAGACATCTTTAGGTGTACTTTAGTGCACATTAAACTTAGAGAACCATTGGAAGTCAAAAAGGCAGGAAATTAGACTAAGAATGTGGTATAACAAAAGAGCCCAAGCTTTAGGGTCAATCAAATCTGTTTCCAAATTGACCACTTCCTAGCTACATATCCTCTCTGAGATCTGACTTCTTCATCTGTCAATGGGAAAATATAACATCTACTCTTAGGAGTGTGGTATAAATTAAATGAGAGATGTGTTTAGTATATAATAAGCAATAACAAGAGAAGGCAGGAGAGAGTAAAGTTAATTGGTTAGATGGTTATTTCTCTCTCTCCTTTCTTGAGCACATTTAAATGCTCTTTTGCAAATATCCACTTATACAATAAGAAGGAAAGTCTTACAGGTGAGAATTTTTCAGTGTGATACGATAATGTCTGATTGACAATACTGATTGATGAAGTGGACAAACTCTTTAAAATATATAACTTACCAAAAATAGATTAAAAAAGAAATAGGAAGCCTGAATAATAATATTTAACTAATAATAGTTATTAATAACTATTAATAATATTTAAGAAACTGAAGAGGGAATTAAAACTCTTCCATCAAATAGAACATCAGTACACATTATTTTATAGATGAGTTCTAATCAGTTTTCAAGGAACAAACTCCTCAGAACAGAAAAAGGTAGACTATCATCTGACACACTATTCCATAAAGCCTGTATAATTCTGATGCCAAAACCAAGAAAGTAAGTAGGAAAGAGGAAAATTACCAATCCATTTCATTAATGCATATTAGTGTATGGATTTTAAACAGAATACTGGTATATTGTATTCTCACTATGGTACAATATATAATAGTGAAAATAAATGAAATATAGTAAAACTCAGTGACATGAATAAATCCATCAAATATAAAAAGCAAGTCTCAGAAGACCACTTACTATATTATACCCTTTTTGTGAAGTTCTAATTAACAATGAAAATTAAACAATATGTTGTTTAACCAAATATATGTATTTGATAAAACAATTTTTAAAACATCAAATTCAGGATAGTAATTATCCTGGAGCTAAGGCACAGGAATGAGAAGCAAAAGAAAGATTTAAGTTATTTTTAATGTTCTTTTCTTTGCATTGGACAATAGGTTCTTGAGTATTAATTATATTTTTTAAATAACAAAGAAAAAATAAAAGGACCATACATAAATAATGACATCATATATGAAACAAGGATTATGATTAATATATTTCATCACATGGAAAGTCCCTATTAAAAAGTCAAAATTAAAGACTGGATTTTCAAGGCCAGGAACACCACAGGCAAGATTAGAGTTGGGAATGAGGCCAAATCTCACAGTACAGTTTGGCTATGGTCAATTCAACCCAGCTGGTAAACACCACTGTTTAAATTTGCTGGAGCTCACTTAAGAAAACCTATCATAAAATCTGGCCCAGAGAATAGTAGTTTAGCCTGGATTCCCTGAGGCCTCTCAGACTGAGTGCAAGCATATGCAGTACTCACCAATGAGCCAGGTAAGAAGTCAAGGTTTAATTCTGTCAACCACTATCATCTCCTGGTTGTGCATCTCTGTGTAATAGTTATAATTATAACCATCCCTGAAATTTTGCACAGGCTATTAGACCTTTCAAAGTACTTTTGTACACATTGTCTCCCTTCCATATTCATAAGGTTGTATAGTGGGCATGGAAGTAGGCATGGCAAGTACTGCACTCAAGTATATAAATAAGAAAAGTGAGGTGCAAAGAAGTGAAGAGGAATAAAGGTAAAACCAGAACTCAATCCAGTTGTCTGATTCCAAGTCTAATCCTCTTTCTACCCTATCAAGCTACCACTCACTTATCTTCTCTTTTCTCAAATTAAAAACTTGGAGGGTTCTTTGACTATTTATGCCCTTGAAAATATTCATACCCTTTGACTCATTAACCCCAATCTGGGTATCATATTCAATGATTTAACCCAAAAGGAGACTAAAAAATATTACTATTCTCATCATTATTATCACTGATTTTTGGGATTTTGAGGCAAGATGGTGAAGGACTAGGGGACCCATTTCAACTGGTCCCTGAATTTTGATGGATATCTATCAAACCATTTGAATACCCATGAAATCAGCCTAACATGTAAGAATATATATCTGGATCTCTACAAGAAGAAAAGCAACTGTTTTTTGCAAGGTGGGGCATGTGAAGTCATGAATTTGCAGAGAGAAATCAGAAGACAAAAAGAAAGGGGAGGAAGCCTCCATAAGGTGACTCATGGAGAGTTATATAACACCAGATCACAAAATTGGAACCCTTAGAAATCTGCTCTAGTATGAGATATCCCTCTCTGAAAGTGGCTCTAGAAATGAAAAGGCAGAATTCTAGGTAGGGCATGGTGGTCTCAGGTTACATGGGACCACATAGCAAAAGGGGATTCCTGAAATGGTGGAGGGCCCAAGCACTGGAGCCAGGAGGCAGGTTATGGTCAGCGAGCTCAGGAAGGGACTCACAGCTCAGCTCACCATAAACCATGAGCTGGGCCTGCCAATAACCACTCTTTCCTTAAACAGCCTGAAAAATTTGGAACTTGCACCCCATGCCTAGACAAAAATCCACAGAGCACAGTGGATGGGAAAGGGCTGTAGAGCAGAACCCAGACCTGATTCCAGAGCAATAGGTGCATGTGCCATGTGACTGTGCTAAAACACAGCCACTGGCAGTAGAATGCAGGGCCAGTAGAATCACAAAGGGCAGAGGCACTCTTGGGCCCCTGAGACTAACTCTGAAAGAGTTGCTGTGGGTGCACACCATGGGAGGCTGTGGTTTTTGGCAGTGCATGATTAAGTGGAGACTGTCCTGGAGGGTATATCAAAGAGGGCAGAGAGATTTTTCTGCTCTGGGCCAGATATTTGACTGCAGCCATATTTGCTCTGATCCTCTGAAGAGGTGTGGAAAGCCCTGAGGAACCAAAAGACACACAGAAGGCCAGTTTCCATTGAGCTCATCCCCCTTATAGGGATTAGGGTAACTCCACTCAGACAGGGTTACCTGATAAATAGCACGGCAGGCCCCCTCCCCAGAAGACAGGCTGGAAGAACAGGTGGATGACAATCCTATGGCTCCCACAAGACTGTAAAATATCAATGCCAGTGGAAAACTGTATATTGAGCTCTAGGTGTGGCCTCACAACTTGTTTATTTTTCAGATATAATTCTCCTTTTCTTTTTTTTTTTTCCTCAAGCTTTTCCTCTGTTGTATTTTTCTCTTTACCTTCTCATTTCAACTGGATGTCCACTATATCAACTTTTCATAGCCACTCTTTCACTTGTATTTTTACACACCTATATTTCTTATAGATATGTGCTTTATTTTAGCACTTTTTTCACTCTATTCAGTTTTATCTTTTTATATATACAGGTTTTACTTTCCTTGTAATTTTGGGACATAGTGTCCTCTAACACATAGACCAAAATACACCCAGGAACAAATGAAACACCCTGCTTTGTCCACAGTGAGAGATTATAGTTCCCCTTCCCTTCTTGTGTTTCATTTTCCCTTTTTTTTCCCCTTGATGGTGGCATCAGACCACTCTGGATTTTGTTAGGTTGCATCTAGCTTGGGTTGTGGTTGATATTTTGGACTCTATTCATTCACTCAACCATCCCTCAACAGAAAGACTAGGAGGAGGAACTCTTAACAAAGAAAAGAACCAGAGACAATGTCCCACAGAAATAATAGATATGGATATAAGCAAGATGTCAGAGACAGAATTCAGGAAAACAATCACGAAGTCAATAGCTAGGCTTGAAAAAAGGATTGGCAACAATATAGAATTTCTAAGTGCAGAAATAAGATCTAATCAGGCTGAACTTAAAAATGCTATGAATGAGATGCACTCTAAACTGAATACTCTAATAGCCAAGGTAAATGAGGCAGAAGAGTGAATCAGATCTAGAAGATAAGCTTACAGAAAGTAAGAAAGCTGAGGAAAATAGGGATAGGCAGCTAGTAGACCATGAAAATAGACTTAGAGAGATCAATGTTGCCATGAAATGTTCCAATGTCAGAATTATTGGGATCCCTGAGGGAGGTGAGAGAGAGGACTAGAAGGTATATATGAGCAAATCATAGCTGAGAACTTCCCTAATCTGGGGGAGAAAAGAAGCATTCATGTCCAAGAGGCAGAGAGGATTCCTCCCAAAATCAATAAAAAGTGGATCAACACCCTGACATATGAAGCTGGCAAATCTTAGAGCCAAGGAAGCTATCCTGAGAGCAGCCATGGGTAAGAGATTTCTTACATACAGGGGGAGGAATGTCAGAATAACATCAGACCTGTCCACAGAAACCTGAAAAACCAGAAAGAGGTGGCAAGACATATTCAGTGTACTAAATGAAAAGAATATGCAGCCAAGAATACTTTATCTGGCAAGGCTGTCATTCAGAATGGATGGAGAAATAAAGAGCTTTCAGATCAGGCAGAAACTGAAATAATATGTGACCACCAAGTCAGCCCTGCAAGAAATATTAAGGGGGATTCTGTAAGTGAAGAGAAACTCCAAGAGTCATATAGCCCAGAAAGAAATATTAAATCTTCAGAAGCAGGGACCTTACAGGCAATACAATGGCACTGATTTCATACCTTTCAATAGTTACTCTGAATGTAAATGGGCTGAATGCTCCCATGAAAAGACACAGGGCTTTGGACTGGATAAAAAAGCAGGACCCATCTATATCCTGTCCACAAAAGACTCGTTTTGAGCCTAAAGACAACTCCAGATTGAAAGTGAGGGGATGGATAACCATTTTCCATGCTATTGGACCTAAGAAACAAGCTGGGGTAGAAATCCTCATATCAGACAAATTAGATTTTAAACCAAAGACCATACTAAGAGATGTAGAGGGACACTATATCATACTTAAAGGGTCTATCCAATAAGAAGATCTAACAAGTGTAAATATCTATGTCCCCAACATAGGAGCAGCCAATTATATAAACCAATTAATAACCAAAATAAAGAAATATTTTGATAATAATACATTAATAGTAAGAGACCTCAACACTCCACTCACAGCAATGGACAGATCATCTAAGCAGATCAACAAAGAAACAAGAGCTTTGAATGACACATCTGATCAGACAGATTCATAGATACATACTGATTATTATTATGCATGCTTACTAAATGAGATATTACTTTAAGCACTACATAGGGTGTCCCAGTTAACCCAAGTGTTAGTATTCTCCCATTATAAATGAGAAATCAGGTGCAGAGAGTTTTAAATTAAGATTTGAAAAAGATAAGATGGTCAGAAATAAACCCCATGCACTGAATCTGAAGCTCATGCACTTCAACATTATATTAAGTGGAACCATCATGGCCACAAGTGACTCTTCTTAAAAATTAAGTTCATGGCTTCCCCACAAACCCCTTGGCAATACAGCAAGCCTAACAGCCAGAAGAAGTGTTTAAAATAACTCCATCTCTAGCCATGTGTTTAAGGACAAAGAGGAATTCAGGGGATGTTAGTGAAGTATGGCAAAAGAAAATCCCTACCACAGGCAGATTTTGTTATTTAGCTTAGTTTTATACCCAACCTATAGTAAATTCCAGTTGGGAGCTAACGAAGGCTTGGAGCATTTATCAAGTAAACCATCTCCACCAATTTTTCTGTTACATTTGAATACATATGGCTTATGATTTCCAGATGTATATATAATTGCCTGCTTGACATACATGTTATTGCCTAGGAGGCATCTCAAAGTTAATATGGCCAAAAACAGAACTCTCAAAATTGGCTCTGCTTTCTGCCTTCTTCATTTCGGTAAATGCCACTTTATTCACCTGGTGGGTCAACTCAAAAGCCTAACAGTCTTGAACTTCTCACTTTCTCTCAAATCACACCCAAACAAGTCATATTAAAACAATCTCAAAATACATATAAAATCTATTAACTCCTATTTCTACTACTACTCTTGTCCATGCCACTACCATCTCTTATCTGGACCACTGTAATGGTCTCCTAACTGGTCTTTCAGTCTTTTCTGTATAAAACTCATTTTCAACGTACCAGCCATGGTGACTTCTTTGTAAAAATAAGTATATAGTGTTTTTACTCTCTCTGATGGTTTTGTACTACATGTAGAATAAAATCTTAACTTTTTATGTTGGTCTATAAAGGCCTATGAGATCTGGACTTTCCTTAATATTCTAACCTCATTTCTGACCTTTCTTCACCATAATTCACTACTCTCCAACCCTTTTTGTAGGCTCGTTTTTCTGAAAGGCACAAAGCTTATTTTCCCTTTAGTGTTTATTTACTTTGTGTTCTCTTTACTTGCAATGATAATCCCTTAGATCTTCCTAAGACTGGGTCTTTCTTGATATTTGGGTCTTAATTTACATGTTTCATCATTAATGAGTCCTTCCATAATCACCCAATCTAAAGTAGAAGTTAAGTCTCTCTGCACTGAGTAGGCATTAAACATTTACATTTGTTTATTACCTCCTACCATTAGAATGTAAGGTTCATGAGAGGAGGAACTATGCTTGTCTTATTCTAAGGTGTATGTGCCTAAAGCAGTACCTGGCTTTTGGCAGGTATTAAAAAAAAACAAAAAACAAAAAAACAAAAACAAAAACAAAAACAACTGAGCACCTGAATGACAAAACTTATAAAATGGGGATTGTACTATCTACTGTACAAGATAGCTTAGAGATTCAATAACATGTAGAAATAAATGCTTGGTATAAAGTAGGTGCTCAGGATATATGGCCCTCAATAGTGATATCATGATACACTTGAAGCCAACATTAATATTTCTGCCACTAGCTTTTCCTACTCAGCTCAAGCAGACATAAAGCCAGTGCTTTTGTTTCTCAATACCTTGGAACTTCACCTGTAAAATGAGGATTTAAAAATCAGAATTCGAGATTACATGAGACAACACATACCTGCACATATCAGGTTCTCTTCTGCCTTTAGCTGTCATAAGGATTAAATGGGAGAGTTGATAGTAAAAGTGTTTTATAAAATTCTGAGGAACTATTTAACTGTAGGTTTCATATTCTTAAGCAGAGATCTGCAGACAGACAGATGAAGTCAGATTCATTAGATTCTGACTGTCAAATAAAATACGTTTTAAAATATAAATTTTGGACTCTTCAGAATCAAACAGGATTCTCCCTGCCAGCAAGCAGCACAAGGCTCTGCCCAAAGCCATTAACACCACACAATCAATGCTTGGCAAAGCTAGCCCTCATATTGGCAGATAGGATTTTCAATTAACAGATGGGGACCTGGTTCTTAGAGGACTTTGGGTAAGGACTCAGAGGTGATCTGGGTAAAACACTTGTGTGTCTAGTAATCCACTGGTTATCATATCCTTATTTCCTGCACCTGCTCATCTAGGTGGCTACAGCTCTTCAAACAGGAGGGAAAGTGAACTCCCCATAGCACTATCTATGATATCTAACAGTTTCCCCACTGCATAGGCTTCCATTTATCTAGGAGAAGTAAATTATTAATTAGACTTTTTCCTAGAAATGCATTGGATTTCAATGATGAGAAATGGTGCATAATCTGTGCCTTCTTTGAATTACAAAACCTGATTTTCAGCAAAGGAACACTTTGTGAGCTTCTGTTTCTACTGCAAAGTGCCAATATCCACCAGGTCCTATTTCAACAATTATTTAACATTTATTGAGTACCAATAATGCACCAGGATCACTCTCCCTCTAATCGTGTCATTAATGATCCAGCAGGCTCCTGTGGGTAATAGGAAGGAAGAGGAACGAGTTAATTATCAGTGCGGTGTTCAGTCTGAATTAGTTAAATTGCCTGAATTACTGAAGTTTAGCTACTCAAGTGAAATGGTGACCAAATTTCTGCAATGAGAACTAAGACATCTATCTTATTGTCTTTAAAAAGCTAAGAGAAGTAAGAGATAAATAAGAGAAAAAACATTAAACAAACTGTTCTGCCTGTTAAAAAGTAAATTAAAGATGCCTAAAACAGTAAATAATCAGACATTGCTCCTCAAAGAAATCTGGAATATATAAATTCTTAGCCTTTGCTCATGATATTCCTTCTACCTAGAACACACTTTTTACCACACCTCTGCATATTAAAACTTTATTTAATAAGATCAAGTTCAAATGCCAACTTTACCATGGAACCTGGAATAACCATAGCATCTTCCTAAATATCGTTTTCCTTCATCTTCAAAAATCTATTCAATCTCCAAATTATGTCATTCTACCTTCTAAGTATCTTTCATAACCTTTTATTTTAAGAGTAGAGAATGCTTTAATCATCCCAATGTCTTTGTCCCATATCCTTTCGAAGACAAATGGAGGCTCAGAGACTTGGCTCAAGTTAGGTTCTACAGAGCCTACCCAGGCAGGAGAATAGTGAGGCTGGCTCTTAGTTGTAAGCCTACATCAAAGAACAGTAATTGTCTAGGACCAGAATAGGTGGCATCAGGAAGCAAAGAAGCAAGGAACTAACTGACTAACTAAAATGTCAAGGTCCAGATCCAAAATGAAGGTTTCTGCTCTGGTGATTAGAACTTGCTCCAGTAAATGTGTTCAGGAGGCAGTTCCTAGCGAAGTGGCTTAAGGCTGATGAAGGGAACCTTTGTCGAGGTGCAAGCCGTAAGATTAAAGGGCAGGAGTTAAGGGATCTCAGTCAATCTGAACATCTTTGACATATATGCATACATCATGATGTCTGGCACATATTTGGTCTTCAGTATTTTTTGGGGGTGGGGGGCTTTTTTATTTTGTTTGTTCGTTTTAATGTATAGAGTGACACAGAATTTTCAACATGTAAGGTTAGGAACTTTCTGGAAAGGTATAATCATATCAAGCCAGGTCCAAAGAATCAAGCATCTTACTCAAGGGACTAACTTGAGCAGATTCAGCAAATTTGCTCTTATATGATTTCCTCCTCGAATTTAAATCTTGTACTTAGAATTGATAATGGCCAAGAGATAACCCCTCTGAACCACTAAAGGCAGAGATAACCCCTCTGAACCACTAAAGGCATATTGTTACTGCTGGCCTTTATCTGGATAATCAAATAATAAAGTCAAAATGGCAACCAAAAGCTAGCTCTCAGGCTAACTCTAAAATACTTTCAATGTTATTTGTTCAGTAAACTGCAGAACATTAAATTTCTATATTAAGTAAATTATAAGGAAGAGTGCACTTTGCAAAATTAAAAAGTTCTTGGTTACTTTATCTATTATTCCACTGGGAAATTTTCCAGAATGTGCTTTGTACAATTAGATAACTTTTTGCATGGATGGTGTGTAGTGGGTAAAGTGTTCTTAAGGCTCAGTACATGCAGCACCAGGATTTCAGCTATAATTTCACAGCTTATTCTGGGCCCTGAGGCAGAAATCTTTGATGACAAGCACTCAATTCTGAGATGCAATCATAATGTATTCTTTGGCTTCACATTAGAAATATCAAGATATCAACAGATGAATTGTGTGAGATACAGATAAAAGATTCCATCAAGATAATTTAATTCTAAGGTTTCTACACTAGTCTCTGGACCTCTTTAGAAGCTCTCCTAGAGTATCTTCTTAGGATTTATTATGCTTCAAAACTTATGTTGATATCTTTTACATGCTGGAATTTTCTATAAAACTCCTTTTATAGAAAGAAAGAGTTCTCTAGCAAAACAACCTTGAAAACCAGTGATATATGAAGGTATAGAGCAAGGATACTATTATTGGCTCAAGTCTGGCATGGTTCCTTGGTTATGTATCCTTACTCCTCTGCTTATAATGGAATCTCAGCCAAGTCACCAAAGAAACATTTTTTTTTACCTGTAAAATGATGACAATACTATGGCAGATACTGGCTAAATGTTGCCCAGTACCATTTTGTCTTTCTATAAAAGACTATATATCCCAGTATAAATAACAATTCAGTTCTAAGTGAGAGATACTGTCCAAAGGAGTATGGGTGGAAATAATGTTTTCCATTCCCAGGCATAGAAAATCCCACATGAAATACCATATGAAATCATATATGTTTTCCCCTTCTTCAGTAACCTTGAAGGCAACAGGATGAAGAGGGCAACACCTTAAAATCTAAGGATCCTGGATCCTTGAGTTACCACTTGAAAGGGAACTACCCATTGGAACTTTCTGATTTGTGTCACTCTGTGATGTGTTAAGCTACTCAAATGTCAGACTAGCACTCTTTATTGACTATCTACCATCAGAGTTTGGGGGGAAGATTATATAAAACATAAGCAAAAGAAGAATAATGCATGTTATGTAGAAGGCATTCAAAATCTTAGCTGAAACTTTATTAGAGAACTAGAACTGATTTAAAGTCACAGAGCAAATTAGAGGCAGAATTAGGACTGGAAACTAAATTACTGCTCTTCTCACTAAGAACTGCTTATAGTCCTTGACCTTGAACAAGTCCAGTCTCCTCTCTGGGCTGCACTTCCTCAATCTATTACATAAGGGACTTTGTTCATGCACTAATTCAATAAATATTTATTGAGCACCCACTATGTGTCATGTACTCCTATTTTGGGTTTTGGGTATACAATTTTATTAAGACTAACAAGGCATTGCCTTCATGAAGCACATATATTCAAGTGAGAGGAAACAAACAATAATAAAAAAATTTAACATATTCAAGAAATTATGGCAGTAATAAGTGCTATGCAAAAATTAAAAGATGATATAAAACAGAGTGACTGGGTAGCTACTTTGGGTTGAGTGTTCAGGAAAGACTTCAGAGAGGAAGTAACATTTAAGTTGAAACCAGGATAACAAGAAGGAGGCTTACTTTCAAGGGAAGAGTTTTCTGGGTAGAAGTACACCAAGGGTAAAAGCCCTAAGGCAGTAAAGATTTTAGCTGTCTTACTCTTACTGACAGGCCTGAAAAACATTTTTTTTAATTGAGGCACAGACTCAGTGATTCTAAAGATGGACAGGGTTTGAAGATACACTACTCCAACTTCTTTTCCTGATTTTCTCCAGTCAGGTTGAGCTTTGGAGTTCAGATCTGAGTTCAACTCATAGATCTGACATTTACTGACATAGCTGACTAGCTTTAAATAGTTATTTAATTTTTCTAAGGGTTAGTTTCTTCATATGTAATATGGGGATAATCCATATAGGATTGCTGAGAGAGTTAAATGAGATATCGTGTATGTGGCATGCCTGTGACAGTGCCTGGCATCTAGCCATGCACAATAGCTGAGAGAGAAAGAGGGATGTTACTAAGGTTGTAATGTTAACATAGTATAGAATGGAACAGAAGTCAAATTCATGTATTCTAGCTCTCTACCTCCTTAGATTAGAAAATAAATACCTACCAAACAACATCAAAAAAAGAAAAGAATAAAAAGGGAATATCACCTAGAAATTGTTTTCCTGCTTGGCCATGGAATCTTTGTAGCTTTTTCTCTAGAATAAACAATGTATCAGCAAGAATTTGTTGTAAACACTGACATTTGTATCATTCATGTCACTTGGTCCATCCTACTATGTGACCCTGCATGTAATTTAGTTAGCCTTTGCATCAGTGTCTAATTCTCCAAATGTCTTCAGTCTTAGCTCCACATTTCCTTGCAGAGCAGGAAAAAAGATCAGAGAGGAAGTGACTGTTGACTTCAGTCAATCCATCTCATTATCTCCTTTTACCTGTATTTTTCTCCTGTTCTTTCGGGTCCCTGTTTGATCCATACAGCACTCTTCCAACACATGAGGTAGGTGAGACACAAACCATTATTTCTGTGTGACACATGAGAAAAAACAGTAGAATATACAGAGCTAGGACTAAAATTTAGGTCTTTTGGCTCCATGCCACATCTAGATGCAAAGTATTTTTGAAGGAATGATCTCAATCCTTTCTTGATATCTTTTTCATTTATTTAGATTTCCCAAATTGGCATCAGGACTTAAATACATGGTGGAACACTTAAGCTATTGGGAAACTGTTTTGACCTCCTGCCTCACTCCCTAGTCAGCAGAATTAGTGCCTCCCATATCTATAATTCCCATAAATTTAGATCTGTGTGGCATATAAGTATTAACCTTATAACAATTCTGATCATATCTGTTGAAATTATCTATTTTTGCATCTGCCTGCTACCAGACCATGAGGCACATTGTTGAATTCAAAATCTACTTCAGTGTTCAGTACATACACAGAATTATGGCACTTTTGACAAGTGGTTCCCCTCTACCTGATTCTCCCCTCCCCTGCCCCAACTTTTGTTCTCCTCCTTCCCACATCACTCTTTCCTAATTAACTCCTCCTACCCATGCTTGAGATCTCAGCTTATATAATTACCTTCTCATGTGCCTCTTCTTCTGTACCTTCCTCCCAGATATAGGAAGACATGCCTCCTTATATATATTTATGACACTATGTACCTTTTCATTATAGGACTTAAGAGTTCATATTCCTAAACTTATTTGTATAATTATTGGATAAATTTCTGTGTCCCACTATACTGTGAGCTCATTAAAGAGTATTAGGGCTGAATTGTTGTCTCCCCGAAAATTCATATGTTTAAGTCCTAATCCCCAGTACCTCAGGTTATGGCTCTATGTGGAGATAAGGCCCCTAAAGAGGTAATTAGGATAAAATGAGGTCAAATGGATGAGCCCCAATCCAATATGACTTGTATATTTATGAGGAGAGAAGATTAGGATATAGATGTGTATGTGTATGTGTGTATGTGTGTGTGTGTGTGTGTGTGTACAGAGAAAAGACCATGTGAAGACAGGGAGAAGATAGCCATCTAAAAGCCAAGGAAAGAGGACTCAAAAAAATCAATCCTGTTTACAGCATTGTGTCAAACTTCTAGCCTTGAGAGCCATAAGAAAAATTTTTTGTTGTTGTTTAAGTGACTCAGTATGTGATAGTTTATTATGGCAGTCTTAACAAACTAAAACAAATGTGGATTATTCCTGTTTTTATTTACTAAAGTATCCCCAGTATAAGACACAGTGCTTGGCAAATAACAGTCCTTAAATGAGTACTTGTTGATAAATGAATGAAATGTTTGGTTTTTGTTTTGTTTTGTTTTGTCTTAATATTATGCCTCCATCAAATGAAATGTTTGTTTAATTGAATTTATTGAAAAAGGTGAGGCAGTGGTTTTGTTTATTTGTTTGTCTGATTGTTTTGGTTCAGGGCTACTGAAAGTATCACAAACACCGCATTTTCTTTTTCTTTGAAAGGGAGAAAGAGAGACAGAGACAGAGGGAAGGGGAAGATGTGAAGGCAGAGAATCTCAAGCAGACTCCAGGTCCATCATGGAGCCCAACATGCTCAACATAGGGCTTGATCTTACAATGATGAGATCATGACCTGAGCCAAAATCAAGAGTCTGACACCCAACCAACTGAGCCACCCAGGTGCCCCACAAACACCTGAATCTTATAATGAACAATTAAATGAGGTGGTAGACAATAACTTAGAACAATGACTTATATCAAGTCAGCCAACCTGACTTGACATTAAGTCATTGTTCCGGCAACTTCAGCTTCTCCCAGAAGTCTGTTCCTGATCTTTTCAGCTCCAGAAGATAAACCCCAGGGCAGAATTACTTACTAACTTCATACCTCTTTTATAAATTCTAGGTTTTCTACTCCTATTGGAAAATAACAAAATATGGAGAATGTAATAATATATAAGAACAAAACCATGGATAAAATTTTATATAATAAGTAAACTGACAATATATTCTAAGGCTTAACTATAGAAAAGTTATATCCCAGTTATTTAAAGTGGCATGAGATTAGTGAGGTCCCAGTCTATTATCATCAAAATCCTATAAATTTCCATTGAGCTCTAGTGACGAAAGGTCTCAGAACTTTGCTACCTTTTGATAGTCTACAGTTGTTCCCTCTTAATCACAGAAATCATGAGTAATGGATAGAGAGGTCACTGGCCTGGGAATTAGTAAACTTTGGTGCCAGTCCCAGTTTCTCCCACTAAATTGCTATGTGATTCTAGCCAAGTTATTTCTTGTATCTGAGACTCAGTCTTCTCATCTGTATGATGAGGTATTCTATACTGCTAGTCTCTGTGGTATCTATCTTGACATCATAAGCCATCATGAATCATCCCCAAATTCCCAAGCAGAGCACTGGGTTTCTTTAATAAAAGGCTTTTCTCCCCTGCTCTCTTTTTTAATCGTCAACTCCCTTTCCCCTAAATAGCCCCTGTAAGTACTGCCTGCATACTTTTTGTATGAAATGTAGTTTCCCAAATTATCTATCCACGGGTACACCCTTATCCTATAAGATCTGGCTGAAACCACATATATTTAGGGAAGTCTTCTTGCCTTCCCCACCCCCCACCCCCATAGCTTGCTGCTTGTACCTCTGCTGAGTGGTCAGTTCACTCAGTTGCAAAGTAGTTATCTGTTTCCATGTCTGCCTCCCTTTCTAAAACAAATTTCCAAGTGTGAGGACTAACACATTGCCTGGCATGCTGAAGACACCACATCAAACTGCTAGTTTGAATGAAGTCTTCTCTCTCTTAAAGTTATTTGGCCATATGAATTCAAGCATTTTCTTTGCAGAAAGGAAGCATTAGAATGAGTCTTATGGAAGAGGAGAAATAGTCTCAGCAGTCGCTGCCCCTGAGGGGGACTGCTTGACTGGCACAGAGGCCTTAAGTCATGGAATATCAGCTCCAGGCAGCTTTAAAAGCCTTATTTCTAGTCTGCCAGGAGGCATGACTGCCAGAGGTCTGGAAGCCACAGGTCTAACAGCAGTAGCCAGAGACAGGAACAACCAGCCTCTGGAGATAGTGGCTTGATCTAGGGCTGCTGGCAATGACACCCATAGCACCAGAAGAAGAAAAATGAAGACAGATAAAATAGTAATAAAGAGCTATTTTGTACTGAATGCCTTTCACACATCAAGAAAAACCTGAGCACTTTAAATGTGCTACTCATAATCCTCCTAACTCATCAGTAGGAACCATACATTTTCACTATTTTTATAGACGAGGTTGAAGAAAGTCAAGAAACGTACCAGAGTTCACACAGTACTGGAAGATGGGAGTTGGGATTCAAACTCAGGTCACGTTGGTCTTCTCTCTTTAACACTGCGTCTGTCTTTAGGATCTTGCAATTCTCCTTACCCAACTTTATCCTCCTCCCCTCAACTAAGTGACTGTGTTTCCATTTCTGAAGAGTTTGCATTCAAACTATTTTATGTATTATATCTTCATAAGATGTTTTCACTTTAATCATGACCAATTAAAGGTATAAAATCTTTCAAGACACAAAAGAATTATGATGGGAGAAGTGGCACAGGATGGTAACTCAAACAACAAACATCCCTAACCTGTGAGGTCTGAGTTCTACTTCCAACTCTGGAGCTAAAATACTGTGTGCCCTTCAGCAGTTCCCTTTCCCTGTCAGAGTCTTATGTTCTTCACCAATAAAATGAGGGTATGGGACTAAGAGCCCTTCTAGCTCTGGCATATTAGGGCATTTAATCAAACAGGTTTTTATGGGTTCCTGAGCAGGAATAAACTTGCTACATATGGTCCATTCCTAAGTTGGAAATGGCTTCCACAAAGAGAGGCCAGGAGGTGGCAAATGGAAATTATAATGATTATAATTAATGAACATGCAATTATTACACACTCTGTGCCATGCATGACTCACAGTATAAGAAGGATTGCATCCTGGGAGAGGGAAGATGGAAGAGACCCAGTGATCAATGAGCAGTCCTCATCTTATTCAATCTCTAAAAAGCATTTGACACAGTTGATCACTTTTGCCTTTCTTGAAAACTTTTTTCACTTGGCTTCATGTCATTATACTCTTCAGGTTCCCTCTTAGCTCACTGGTCACTCTTTGTCAGTTGTATTCATTAGCTCCCTCCTCTCTTCCAGACTTCTAATGCTGAAGAACCCTGAGGGTTCTTCTCTCATCCCTCTCATCTTCTCTACACTTGCTCTCTTGGGAGTTCTCACCCATTCTCTTTAATTTAAATATCATCTCTAAGCTAATGACTCCCTAATACATATTTTAAGCCTTATCTTTCCCTTGGAGCTACAGATAATTACTCCAACTACTTATTTGATATTTTGTCTTAGATGTCTAATAAGTACCCTAAATTTTTCATGTATAAGATTGAACTCAGGATCCCCACCTCCCAATTCTATTCTTCATTATTGTTAGTAAATGGAACCACAATTTACTGAAATGCTTACCAATGTCAAAAGCAAGGCACTGTCCTTGATTTCCTCTTTTCCCCTTGTCCATTATATTTATCCATCAGCAGTTCTGACTTTGCCCAGCAAATCCTTATCTCCACTAATACAACTCTGATCCAAGACACCATCATCTCCCATCTGGACTAATGCAGGATCCTAACTGCTCTCCCTGATTTCATGTTTATTGCTCTACTATCAATTAAAAATGCATATCATATCATTTCATTCCCTTTCCCATTGGCTTTCTATTACATACATACTAAAACTTAAACTCCTTAGTATAACCTACAAGGTCTACATGACCTGACTTCTACCTATGTCTCTGATTTCATATTCTGCCTCTGACTCAATCAATTCACTAAAGCATAACATCCTTCTTGCTATTTTTCAAACATCAAGTTTATTTCTGCCTTAGGGCTTTTGTACTTGCTATTTTCCTTCACTTGCAACACACTTTACACAGATTTTTACATGTTGTCCTCCTCATTTTAATTCAGTTTTCTACAAAAAGTTTACCTCCTCAGACAGCAAACAACCAATGAGCATGTAGCATATCATTTTCAGATGAAGCAGGTATCAGCTAATGACTAATTCCCCTTTCTAATCCTGCCCAGGGAATTCAATCTGAGAGATAGTTCTCCTGAGCACTCTTCTCATCACAGAGTCAGTCCTCTTTGAGGAAAGAGTTCTTACCATAATGAAGAAAAAGAGTCACTGAAGAACGGATCTCTCTGAGTGTTTATGGATTGAATGTTTATATGTCCCCAAGTCTTACGTTGAATTCCTTTTTCCCAAATGTGATTATATTAGGAGGTAAGGCTGTTGAGGGTAGAGTCTTCAAGAATGGGATTAGTGCCTTATAAAAAGACTCCAGAATGTTCTCTTGATCTTTCCACCATGTAAAGGACACAGAGAAGATAACAGTCTATGAACTAGGAAGCAGGCCCTTACCAGACACCAACTCTGCCAGTACCTTGATGATAGGCTTCCCATCCTCTAGAACTATAAGAAATAAAAGGGTTTTGGGTTTTTTTATTTGTTTGTTTTAAGTGACCCAGTCTATGGTTATAGCAACCAAATCTTTGTTATAGTAGACCAAATAGACTAAGACCTTGGATATAGTTCTTAAACCTTTGGAAATGTAAAACAATTCAGTCTAGTTTTATGATTCTATAAAAAAGAACATGAAAACAAACATTATGAATGAACCACAAAGATCCTTCCATACTCCCCTCAAAATCAAGATGCTGAGAAGTGGAGGGAACTCATCTTAAATCTGTTTCAGAAAACTAAGACTTTTCTATTGCTTCATTCAAATCTGTCTTCCACTCATTATGGCTTCCCTTCCTAAAGAAGAGAAAATCTGATTCCTAATTCGTGCCTTGAATAGATGTTTTGATAAACCACAGACACAGATATCTCACATACTTCCATATATCCCAAAACAGCATTAATCCAATAAACTAGATGCCCCCAAAACAACTGACCTGTTAGCATGGCTGATTTGTAGATGTGTTCCCTAAAGCAGACAAGTGTTATTTTCAGGCAAGGAAATGGTTCTTCTGTCACCTTACATTTTTCAAATACTCCCTCCTCAATAGCTCAAAATGTTGAAAAATAACACACTATCAGCACAGCAACAAACACCAAGAATTCCTTTTATGGTTTTGTTCCAATTTGCATGGCAAATGTAAACTGCAAGCAAAGTGACCTTGGTTATAAAAAATAAGGAGGCAGCATCAGGATTGATGGGGCCCACTATTAGTATTTCATTCTTGACAGGCAGGAAAGAAGTTTGTTGATCCTGAAGGTTTGTTGAGACGTAGTACTGAATGCAGGCCAAGTGGGAAATACCTTCCTAGAAATACTGATTTCCATCTAAACAAAGGGCACTTTCTTGATATCTGGCAGTTACCTAAAGAAAATAACTGCAAACTCAAACTTTGACAATAAACTTCCTTTGATTGACCTCAAAGCCCTATGCCCAGTAAACTTATTCCAAAGAATCAATGACTCTGGAATGCAATAATGAACAGCAAGTAAGGCCAAGAAATATTGTAGAGACTGCTGATTACTGGCACATGTCCCAGGTCAAGATGACTGTACATAAGACCTAAGTTACAAAACGCAGGGGATGTCAACTTTTTCCTAGTGGATATAGGTGGCACATAAAGTGATTGGCAAAAAGAGTTAGGGCAAGACCCAGACAAAAGAGTTACAAAGGAGACTGGGTGCCAATCATTACCTAAAAGGCAGTATCTCTCCCTTCTGCCTCTCTGTGCTCTCCTGCAGATGCTCATCCTATGCACTCACTTTTTTCTCAGCTGAGAGTCAACAGCTTCACACTGAGACTGCTCCTGGATGGTAAGCCATGATGGTAGCTTGTTGGGACCATTTCCTTGGTCCCTGCAAGCATTAAAGATGAGCTGCTACACTTTAAACCCAGACCCAGGCCCTGTACCTAGGAGAATCAGATGAAGTTATAAATACCAGGGGTCCTACCCTAAAAGTAGGATGGGAGAGAGGCCTGGAATGGGCTCTGTTGCCCTAATCTAATTATGTGAGAAATAGCATATATATCAGAAAAACGCAGGCATTATATTCAGAATATTCAACTTTTATTTAATGTTTATTATATGCCAGCCTCTGTGAATTTATCCTCTTAACTACTCTATAAAGTGGCATTATAATCCTCATTTGACTGATGGGAAAACTGAGGTTCACAAACGATAAGGGATTTGCTCTATGGTCATAGAGCCAACAGATAGTTCAGTCTCCTCCTCAGTATATAGGGGGATAATAACTTTAGAGTGTTGTAAGGAATAATGAGAAATGGTCCCCTTGGCACACAGTGAAGTCCTGCTTACCTATGTAAACTCGTATCTTGGTACTTCCCCCATCTCAATTATACAGGATGATACTCAGTTATCTAACTTGTCACCGGGACACTTGTTCCACTTTATGCCTTATCCAAATTCTACATGTCCTATAGGTTCCATGTCCATTTCCTCAGACTCTTCTCTCTCCACCATCTTCCCCCATTATAATCCTCGCCACCACACTAGAACCTCTCACCATTCCAACAGTGATGACCATCCTCTACTTGAATACTTTTACTGACAAGCAGTCATTTTCCCATGAAATAGTTCATTTGAGCTTTGGTTGCTACTATAAGTTCTTTTTAAAATATCACTTATACATAAGAACTGGTAAAAAAAAAATTAGTTACAAGGATGTCCACTTCTTATAACTGGAAGTGACACATAATTGTGTCTGACCATAGAAATTTTATTTTGCAAGTTATGAAACGTTTTTACAATGGAAAATAATAGAATACTTTTTGCATGATACAGATCAACACTTACTGAAATAGAAAGATATTCATTATCTGTTGATAAGTGAAAAAAAGATTACAAAGCCTAGTACAGTTTACACAGCTTAGCATTTTTGAGAATATTCGTCATATTTTAGGTTTGCATATGTCTGTCTTCATCACAAGAGAAGATGTTCCTTGAGAACAAGGCCTTGATTTATTAATTCTATGTTCATTTCAACAGGCCTTCAGTGAGCACTATGTGTGAGTACACATTAGGAACTAGAGGTTCGGACATAAATAAGACACTTTGGTCCATCAGTGTCTAGTGCAGCTCTAGGCACAAACCAGCTTTGGTAAGTATGTGTTCAATTACACTGAATTAGAGTAGAATGAGTTGGATTAGATTAAGTACTTTTCTGTAATTGTGGCTACTAAGTAGGATTTTAGTAGAAAGCAAAGGAAACTGGATTGGAGTCAGAAGATTAAGATACAAATAGCAGCTCTGCCACTTATTAGCTATGAGATTACTGGCAAGCCTAAGTTGCTTCATTTATAAAACAAAAATAATACTGCTTACCTCACAGATCCAAGGTGATAATTAGATATTTAAAAGGTGTGTTAAAGTTATTCATGCAACCCCTGGCATGTAATAAAATAAGATTAATAAATGGTGTCTAAAAGGGTAATAACTCAAAAGCAAAGCAAACAAAACTGAAACTGAAGGTCTAAACTTTCCAGAAACTGGGCTTGATTTTAGGGACACAGAGATTAAATCATCTTTCCAGCAAATCAAAAGGTGGCCTCTTGTATTCCAGGGACAAATCTGTCTCCATTGCATGCACTAAGAACAGTGAGGGCAAAAATTTGTAAGCAAGGTAGATACTGTCTCTCCATATGATCACAGGATTGATCAGTGCTGGCATTACTTAGACCAGCTTACTAAATTAAAGACAGTTTCCTTCTTCACCCTGAAAAAGGGCCATGTACTCACAAGCGCTGGCTCCCATGTTCTCAATATACTCACTGTCATATATTACTGGCATATTTAGTATAATCAACTATCCCACTTTGCCTAGTACTGACAGGTTTTCTGGAACATGGGATTTTCAGTGCTAAAATCAGGGAGTCACAAGAAGATAGAGACAGTTGGTACCTAGCCAGTGTGCTAATGGCTTCCTGAGAGAGAATGATAAATGTCAGTGTACACTATGCCTTGTAAGGCAGATGGCCTTAGAGGTTGTCTACCTAACTAGCTAATATTAGACACTTGGATTAAGCTATAGATCTTTTCATCAAGGTGTGCAGCTACTATGGAAAACAGTATGAAGCTTCCTCAAAAAATTAAAAATAGAATTACCATGGGATCCAGTTATTCTACTACTAGGTATTTACCCAAGGAAAATAACACTAATTTGCAAAGATATATACACCCCTATGTTTATTGCAGCACTATTTTTAATAGTCGAGATATGGAAGCAACCCAAATGTCTATTGATAAATGAATGGATAAAATGGTAAAGAAGATGTGATACACACACACACACACACACACACACACACACACACAGAGGAATATTAATCAGCTATAAAAAAGAATGAAATCTTGCCAACTACAACAACATGGATGTACTTAAGAGCTAAAAGTCACTCAGAGAAAGACAAGTACTACATGGTTTCACTTATATGTGGGATCTAAGAAACAAAACAAATGAACAAAGAAAAAAAGGACCAAAACAACAACAACAACAACCCAAACTCTTAAATATAGAGAACAAAGTGGTGGATGCCATGTGGGTGGGACTGATGGGTAAAATAGAGAAAGGGGATTAGAAGTACATTAACCCTGGGGGAAATTGGAGGGGGAGATGAACCATGAGAGACTGTGGAGTCTGCAAAACAATCTGAGCATTTTGGAGGGGTGGGGGTGGGAGGTTGGGTGAGGTTGGTTGTGGGTATTATGGAGGGCACATATTGCATAGAGCACTGGGTGTGATGCATAAACAATGAATACTGGACCACTGAAAAGAAATTTTTAAAATAAATTAAAAAATTTTTAAAAAGTACATTCATCTTGATGAGCACTGGGAAATGTATAAAATTGTTGAGTCATTATGCCTAAAACTAATATAACACTGTATGTTAATTAAACTCAAAATTTTTTTAAAAGCTTTTCTTTTCTCCCAAAACTACAGCTTTTTCTAATGCCTTGGTCTGGAATGATCTTTGCTTTTTCAAACACTGCAAAGATTCTAGAAGAGTAGAAAACCACATAGGTTCTGGAGTCAAAAAACTCTGTTTTAGAATACAGATTCTGTTATTAGTGAGCTTATGACTTTAGAAAAGACATAAATTCTTCAAGGCTCAGTTTTCTTATCTGTAAAACAACCTCACAGACCTACCATAAGAATTAAATAACCAAACAAAAAACAGATTAGAATAGAAGAATTCAAAGTAATTCTGCATATCTACTAATTAGTTCTCTCCTGAAGTTGTTCATAATTTTCTGTATTCATTGTAATTATTAATGATGAAAATGATGGTGATCATTATGAACAAAGCTGGTGAATTTAATTAAGAATTCTAAGCATGATATTTCCAAAAGAATCAGACTATATTGCAATTTTATTACAAAAGTTTTTTTTTTCAATATGATCCCTTTTATTTATTTTTGTGGTTAGGTCTTTTATTTTTATTGCAGTATAATAGACATACAATGTTATGTTAGTTTCAAGTTGACAACACAATGATTTGACAATTCTATATATTACTCAGTGCTCACCACAATAAGTGTACTCAACATCTGTCACCATTAACATTGCAATATTATTGACTATCTTCCCTATACTGTACTTTTCATCTCTGTGATTTATTTATTTTATAACTGGAGTTTTGTACCTCTTAATTCTTTTTATCTGTTTTGCCCATCCCCTTATCTACCTCCCTTCTGACACTCACCAGTTTGTTTGGTGTACATATATTTTTTCAAATTACTGAAAAGATGTTCAACATCAATAATAGCGAGGGAAATGCAAGTCAAATTCATAAGGATATATCATCTTACACCAGAATGGCAAGTATCAAAAAGACAAGAGATAACAAGTGTTGGCAAGGGATGTGGAACTCTCACACACTGTTGGTGGGAATGTCAATTGGTGCAACCATTGTGGAAAACAGTGTAGAGGTTCCTCATCTATTAAAATAGAAATACCACATGATCCAATAATCCCACTACTAGGTATTTACACAAAGACTATAACAATTTTTTAAAAGGCAACATGTAGGTGCCAATGTATACACAAGTGAATATACGCCAACTACCAACCAATATATAAACATTATTTAGGACAGCTCACTAGGCACATTCCAATTCTAACAGCCACATGTCCATAACATGTCAGCAATTAACAATGCCCTATATAGTATAAACACAGAAATTAATAGGAAGGGAGGGCACCTGGATAGCTCAGTTGTTAAGCATCTGCATTTGGCTCAGGTCACAAGCCCTGGGTTCTGGAATTGGGCCCCGCATCAGGCTCCTTGCTCAGCAGGAAGCCTACTTCTCCCTCTCCCACTCCCCCTGCTTGTGTTCCCTCTCTCACTGTGTGTGTCTGTCAAATAAATGAACAAAATCTTTAAAAAAAAGAAATTAATAGGAAAGCAAGAAAATATATAGAAAAACACCAGGAGCAAATGAAACCACCACAAGTTATTGTGGTTATATTTAAATGGTGGTTTTTTTCACCTTCCAAGTGGATTTTCTCAATATTCTAAAATGAGCATGTTAATTGATTTAATGATTTTTAAAAAGGTTTTAATTTTCAAAGCCCCTTTGAGAGCCAACAAAAGTCCTGACTTTTAACAGCTCTCTATCTTTATCTACCACTCCTCCATCACAGAGCCAAACTCAGAGTTAAGAAATACTTTTTAGGCACACCTGGTGGCTCAGTTGGCAGAGCCTGCATCTCTTGATCTCAGTGTCATGAATTCAAGCCCTATGTTGGGCATGGAGACTTCTTAAAATAAAAAATTTAAAAAGCACTTTTTAAAATATCTTTTGTGATTATAAGGAACTTTCAAACAGGCTAAATCATTTAAACACCAAATAACCCTCTTAAAAAATACTCATTCACCATTTTATGGGAAAGAAAACAATGCTTAAGTCCCCCCACACTCATATACCACTCATACACACACAGCCACACATATATGCACTCACATACCCATCAACTACTCCTTTTCTGTATTTTTTTGTTGACTTCATCCAGTCTCATTGTTTCAAATATCATATTTATGTTGATAACTTTTAAAGTTCATCTCTAACCTTGGCCTCTCTCATTCCTTCTCCATTTCCCAGCAGTAGTAAATGGCACTACCTCTCAAACAGATGCTAAGGAGAAAAAACCAATAGTTGCTCTTGATTTTTTTCTCCACTTAACATCTCCCACATCCAATCTACCCCAAGTCCTACCTATCTCATAGTAATGGTGCTATTGTAATCTGGTTGTTGGTATTCTCTGTGTGGCAGGCTAATCTTCTTGGTTGGTGCAGGTGTGGGTTTCACTTGCAATATCCTTCAGAGAATGCAGCACTGCATAGTTCCTTAACATAGGTAATGGGATTTGGCTAAATGTACAATATGCTTCAGATTCTGTTCCCCAGTAAATAACTCACAGGTCCTTACTCTAGTATGTCCTCACAGCAAGTGCTCCTCTTAGAAGCAATATCTTTTTTAAATTGTTTTTTATTTTTTAAATTAACATATAATGTATTATTTGTTTCAGAGGTTTTGATGAATTCAGGAATTCATCAGTCTAAGACAATTCACAGCACTCACCATAGCCATACTCTTCCCAATGTCCATAACACAATGACCCTATCCCTACCCTCCCACCCCCCAGAAATCCTCAGTTTGTTTCATGGGATTAAGAGTCTCTTATGGTTTGTCTCCTTCCCAATCCCATCTTGTTTCATTTTTTTCCTTCCCTACCCCTCAAACCCCTCACCCTGCCTCTCAAATTCCTCCTATCAGAGAAATCATATGATAATTGTCTTTCTCTGACTGATTATTTCTAGGAGCAATATCCTTAAGAAAACTCAAGCTAGGGCTGAAGAGTCAAGATGGCAGAGGAGTAGCAGACTGCAGGGATGGAGCCCCCACAGGGACAGTGTGGTCTCAGATCCCTCTGGGTCACAGAAGGATCGGGGGTGTCTGAGTGTAGCAGAACTCACGGGGAAGCTGGCTACAGAGGTGGAGCCGAGGAGTGAGCTCTCAGCTTGGGGTTACCCTAAACTGTGATCCTCGACACAGTCAAACCACTGCTCTGAGCAGGGACCTCACAAGAGGAAGATCCAAGGAAACCCACCTCCATCAGCCAGAAGAGCAGTCGGCAGAATCTGCCAGGTTTGGAGACTCCAAAAGGGCTGTGTGCTAGAGACAGAAATGCTTGGTCACAGGCGAGCTCAGAGCGTGGCCGGAGGCCAGGGAGACAAGAGTGATTGAGCACTTTTCTCCAAAGGTGCACTGAGGAGTGGGGCCATGAGCTCTTGGCTCCTCGGGGCCAGAGATTGGAAGGCCGCTATTTCCATTCCCGTCCTCCAGAGCTCTATAGAAAGCGGTCAGGGAACAAAAGCTCCTGAGAGCGAACCAAACCGGAGCAGATTACTTAGCCTGGCCCCTGACAAGGGCGGGGCAATTCGGCCTCAGGCAAGACATTTGAGACTCACTACAATAGCCCCCTCCCCAAGAAGATCAGCAAGAGTATCCAGCCAAGACCTAGCTCACTGATCAAGAAGAACAGCGGAATTCCAGAGGAGGAGAAAACAAAGCACAGAATTCATGGCTTTCTCCCCATGATTCTCTAGTCTTGCAAAGTTAATTAAATTTTTTAATTTTATTTTTTCTTATTCTATTTTTTTAAACTTTTCCTCTTTCCTCTTTTGACATTTTTAACTAGTTTATGTTAACAATGCCTTTCTTAAAAAACCTCTTTAAACTTTCATTATTACAGTCATATTTTATTCTTCATTGTATCTAAATTTATTTTTTGTATACATATAACGTTTTTTCTTCTTAAAAATTTAGGATACAATTTCTTCTAATCGATCAGAATATACCCTAAATCTAGCACAGGGCTTTGTTCTAGTCTCCAGCCTGAGCGAATTCTCTCCACTTTCTTTTTCTTTCCTTTTCCAAACAACTTATATTACCAATTCCTTTTTTAGAATTTTTTGTTTAATTTTCATCTTTACATTCCTATTCCATCCCTTCATCATGTTTACCCTTTTTTTATTAATCATTTTTTAAATTTATTTTCAGCATAACAGTATTCATTGTTTTTGTACCACACCCAGTGCTCCATGCAATCTGTGCCCTCGCTAATACCCACCACCTGGTTCCCCCAACCTCCCACCCCCCGATGCTTCAAAACCCTCAGATTGTTTTTCAGAGTCCATAGTCTCTCATGGTTCACCTCCCCTTCCAATATCCCCCAACTCCCTTCTCCTAATTCCCCATGTCCTCCATGCTATTTCTTATGCTCTACAAATAAGTGAAACCATATGATAATTGACTCTCTCTGCTTGACTTATTTCACTCAGCATAATCTCTTCCAGTTCCCGTCCATGTTGCTACAAAAGTTGGGTATTCATCCTTTCTGATGGAGGCATAATACTCCATAGTGTATATGGACCACATCTTCCTTATCCATTCATCCCTTGAAGGGCATCTTGGTTCTTTCCACAGTTTGGCGACCGTGGCCATTGCGGCTATAAACATTGGGGTACAGATGGCCCTTCTTTTCACTACATCTGTATCTTTGGGGTAAATACCCAGTAGTGCAATGGCAGGGTCATAGGGAAGTTCTATTTTTAATTTCTTGAGGAATCTCCACACTGTTCTCCAAAGTGGCTGCACCAACTTGCATTCCCACCAACAATGGAAGAGGGTTCCCCTTTCTCCATATCCTCTCCAACACATGTTTTTTCCTGTCTTGCTAATTTTGGCCATTCTAACTGGTATAAGGTGATATCTCAATGTGGTTTTAATTTGAATCTCCCTGATGGCTAGTGATGATGAACATTTTTTCATGTGTCTGATAGTCATTTGTATGTCTTCTTTAGAGAAGTGTCTGTTCATATCTTCTGCCCATTTTTTGATATGATTATCTGTTTTGTGTGTGTTGAGTTTGAGGAGTTCTTTATAGATCCTGGATATCAACCTTTTGTCTGTACTGTCATTTGCAAATATCTTCTCCCATTCCGTGGGTTGCCTTTTTGTTTTCTTGAGTGTTTCCTTTGCTGTGCAGAAGCTTTTGATTTTGATGAAGTCCCAAAAGTTTATTTTGGCTTTTGTTTCCTTTGTCTTTGGAGACATATCTTGAAAGAAGTTGCTGTGGCTGATATCGAAGAGGTTACTGCCTATATTCTCCTCTAGGATTCTGATGGATTCCTGTCTCACGTTGAGGCCATTTATCCATTTTGAGTTTATCTTTGTGTACGGTGTAAGAGAATGGTCGAGTTTCATTCTTCTACATATAGCTGCCCAGTTTTCCCAGCACCATTTATTGAAGAGACTGTCTTTTTTCCACTGTATATTTTTTCCTGTTTTGTCAAAGATTAACTGACCATAGAGTTGAGGGTCCATATCTGGGCTCTCTACTCTGTTCCACTGGTCTTTGTGTATATATGTATGTGTGTATATATATATATATATATATATATATATATATGTGTATATATATGTTTTTATTTCTTAAAAATTTTGGGAGTAAGTTTCCTCTAACAGACCAAAATACACTAAAATCAAATTGGCAGCTCTGTTCTATTCACCAGTCTGATATATATATATATATATATATATATATATATATGTTTTTGTTTTAATTTTTTAAAAATATTTTTAGACTTATTTTTACCCCCTTTCTTCTACCCCCAATGGGGGGTCTCTTCTGATTAGGTTAGCATACATTTTTCTGGGGTCTTTGCCACCCTTGTAGTGTTTTATTCTCTTGTTCCTATATTCTTATCTGGATAATATGACAAGGTGGAAAAACTCACCACAAAAAAAAAGAACAAGATGCAGTACCAAAGGCTAGGGACCTAATCAATATGGACATTGGTAATATGTCAGATAAAGAGTTCAAAATGACGGTTCTCAAGGTGCTAGCTGGGCTTGAAAGAGGCATGGAAGATTTAAGAGAAACCTTGTCTGGAGAAATAAAAGAACTAAAATCGAACCAAGCTGAAATCAAAAAAGCTATTAATGAGGTGCAATAAAAAGTGGAGGCTCCAGCTGCTAGGATAAATAAGGCAAAAGAGAGAATTAGTGATATAGAAAAACAAATGATGGAAAATAAAGAAGCTGAGCAAAAGAGAGACAAAGAACTACTGGACCACAAAGGGAGAATTCAAGAGATAAGTGCTACCATAAGAATGAAACAATATTAGAATAATTGGGATTCCAGAATAAGAAAAAAGAGAGAGGGGGGCAGAATGTATATTAGAGAGAATTACTGTAGAGAATTTCCTTATATGGCAAAAGGAACAAGCACCAAAACCCAAAAGGTGCAGAGAACCCCCCCCTCAGAATTCATAAAAATAGGTCCACACCGCGTGATCTAATAGTAAAACTTACAAGTCTTAGTGACAAAGAGAAAATCCTGAAAGCAGCCTGTTGACAAGAAGTCTGTAACATACAATGATAAAAATATTAGATTGGCAGCGGACTTATCCACAGAGACCTGGCAGGCCACTAAGGACTGGCAGATATGTTTAGAGCACTAAATGAGAAAAACATACAGCCAAAAATACTATATCCAGCTAGGCTGTCATTGAAAATAGAAGGAGAGATACAAATCTCCTAGGACAAACAAAAACTAAAAGAATTTGTAAACACCAAACCATCCCTACAGGAAATATTGAAAAGGGTCCTCAAAGAAAAGAGGGACCTAAAAGTACTAGACTAGAAAGAAACAGAGACAATATACAGTAACAGTTACCTTACAGGCAATACAATGGCACAAAATTTGTATCTTTCAATAGTGACCTGGAATGTAAATGGGCTACTGCCCCAATAAAAAGACACAGGGTATAGAATGGATTAAAAAAAAAATCAATATGCTGTCTACAAGAAACTCATTTGAGATTGAAGACACCTCTAGATTTAAATTGAGGAGGTAGAAAACCACTTACCATGCTAATGGACATCAAAAGAAAGCTGGGGTGGCAATCCTTATATCATATCAATTAGATTTTAAGCCAAAAACTATAATAACAGATGAGGAAGGACACTGTATCACACTTAAAGGGTGTATCCAACAAGAAGATCTAACAATTTTAAATATCTATGTCCCTAACATGGAAGCAGCCAATTATATAACCAATTAATAACAAAATCAAAGAAACACATCAACAATGATACAATACTAGTAGGGGACTTTAACACCCCCCCCCTCACTGAAGTGGACAGATCATCCAAGCAAAAGATCAACAAGGAAATAAAGGCCTTAAATGACACATTGGACAAGATGGACATCACAGATATATTCAGAACATTCCATCCCAAAGCAACAGAATAAACATTCTTATCTAATACACATAGAACAATCTCCAGAATAGATCACATCCTGGGTCACAAATCAGGTCTCAACTGGTACCAAAAGATTGGGATCACTCCCTGCATATTTTCAGACCACAATGCTCTGAAGCTAGAACTCAGTCACAAGAGGGGAGTTGGAAAGAATCCAAATACATGGAGGCTAAAGAGCATCCTACTAAAGAATGAATGGGTCAACCAGGAAATTAAAGAAGAATTGAAAAAATTCATGGAAACAAATGATAATGAATACACAACGGTTCAAAATCTGTGGGACACAGCAAAGGTGGTCCTAAGAGGAAAGTATATAGCAATACAAGCCCTTCTCAAGAAACAAGAAAAGTCTCATGTACCCAACTTAATCCTGCACTGAAAGGAGCTGGAGAAAGAACAGCAAAGAAAGCCTAAACCCAGCAAGAGAAGAAAAATCTAAAAGATCAGTGCAGAAATCAATGCAATAGAAACCAAAAGAACAGAAGAACAAATCAATGAAACTAGGAGATGGTTCTTTGAAAGAATTAATAAGAATTATAAACCCCTGGCCAGACTTATCAAAAAGAAAAGAGAAAGGACCCAAAGTAATAAAATCATGAATGAAAAATGAGAGATCACAACCAACACTAAAGAAATACAAACAATTATAAGCACATATTATGAACAACTATATGCTAGCAAATTTGACAATCTTGAAGAAATGGATGCATTCCTAGAGATGGATAAATTACCAAAACTGAACTAAGAAGAAATAGAGAACCTTAACAGACCCATAACCAGTAAGGAGATTGAAGCAGTCATCAAAAATCTCCCAACAAACAAGAGCCCAGGGCCAGAGGGCTTCCCAGGGGAATTCTATCAAACTTTTAAAGAAGAATTAATTCCTATTCTCCTGAAACTGTTCCAAAAACAACAATGGAAAGAAAACTTCCAATTTCATTTTATGAGGCCAGCATTACCTTGATCCCAAAACCAAAGACCCTATCAAAAAAAGAGAATTACAGACCAATATCCTTGATGAAGACAGATGAGAAAATTCTCACCGAAATACTAACCAATAGGATCCAATGGTACATTTAAAGGTTTATTCACCATGACCAAGAGGATTTATTTCAGGTCTGCAAGGTTGGTTCAACATTGGCTAATCAATCAGTGTGATGCAATACATTAATAAAAAAAAGGACAAGAACCATATGATACTTTCAATAGATGCTGAAAAAGCATTTGACAAAGTACAGCATGCTTCTTTGATCAAAACTCTTCAATGAGATACCACCTCACACCAGTCAGAATGGCTAAAATTAACAAG
>NW_022631173.1:1203601-1278937 GCF_010015895.1 Lontra canadensis | reverse complement strand
CACTCTGGAAAACAGCATGGAGGTTCCTCAAAATGTTGAAAATAGAACTACCCTATGACCCAGCAATTGCACTGCTGGGTATTTACCCTAAAGATACAAACGTAGTGATCCGAAGGGGCACGTGCACCCGAATGTTTATAGCAGCAATGTCTACAATAGCCAAACTATGGAAAGAACCTAGATGTCCATCAACAGACGAATGGATAAAGAAGATGTGGTATATATATACAATGGAATACTATGCAGCCATCAAAAGAAATGAAATCTTGCCATTTGCAACAACATGGATGGAACTAGAGGGTATCATGCTTAGCGAAATAAGTCAATCGAAGAAAGACAACTATCATATGATCTCCCTGATATGAGGGAGAGGAGATGCAACATGGGGGGTTAATGTGGTAGGAGAAGAGTAAATGAAACAAGTTGGGATTGGGAGGGAGACAAACCATAAGTGACTCTTAATCTCACAAAACAAACTGAGGGTTGCTGGGCAGAGGGGGGTTGGGGGGTTATGGACATTGGGTAGGGTATGTGCTATGGTGAGTGCTGTGAAGTTTGTAAACGTGGAGATTCACAGACCTGTACCCCTGGGGGGAGAAAAAAAAAAAAATATTTATATATATATATATATATATATATATATATTTATAAAAAATAAAATTATAAAAAAAAAACCTCTTCAGCGTGTAGGGATAAAGGGTACATACCTCAATATCATCAAAACAATCTATGAAAAACCCACAGTGAATATCATTCTCAATGGAGAAAAACTGAGATCTTTTCCACTAAGGTCCGGAACACAGCAGGGATGTCCATTATCACCACTGCTATTCAACATAGTACCAGAAGTCCTAGCCTCAGCAATCAGACAACAAAAAAAATAAAGTCATCCAAATCAGCAAAGAAGAAGTTAAATTATCATTCTTTGCAGATGATTTGATACCTTATGTGGAAAACCCAAAAGACTCCACTCCAAAACTGCTAGAACTTGTACAGGAATTCAGTAAAGTGTCAGGATATAAAATCAATGCACAGAAACCAGTTGCATTTCTATACACCAACAATAAGACAGAAGAAAGAGAAATTAAGGAGTCAATCCCATTTATAATTGCACCCAAAATGATAAGATACCTAGGAATAAAACTCACCAAAGAAGCAAAGAATCTGTTCTCAGAAAACTATAAAGTACTCATGAAAGAAATTAAGGAAGACACAAAGAAATGGAAAAATGTTCCATGCTCCTGGATTGGAAGAACAAATATTGTGAGAATGTCTATGCTACCTAAAGCTATCTACACATTTAATGCAATCCGTATCAAAATACCATCAATTTTGTTCAGAGAAATGGAACAAATAATCCTAAAATTTATATGAATCAGAAAAGACCTCGAATAGCCAAAGGAATATTGAAAAGGAAAGCCAAAGTTGGTGGTATCACAATACCAGACATCAAGCTCTATTACAAAGCTGTCATCATCAAGACAGTATGGAACTGGCACAAATACAGACACATAGATCAATGAAACAGAATAGAGATCCTAGAAGTTGATCCTCAACGCTATGGTCAACTAATCTGCGACAAAGCAGGAAAGAATTCCAATGGAAAAAAGACAGTCTCTTCAACAAATGGTGTTGGGAAAATTGGACAGCCACATGCAGAAAAATGAAACTGTACCATTTCCTTACACCACACATGAAAATAGACTCAAAATGGATGAAGAACCTCAATGTGAGAAAGGAATCCATCAAAATCCTTGAGGAGAACAGGCAGCAACCTCTTCAACCTCAGCCGCAGCAACTTCTTCCTAGGAACATCACCAAAGGCAAGGGAAGCAAGGGCAAAAATGAACTATTGGGATTTCATCAAGATCAAAAGCTTTTGCACAGCAAAGGAAACAGTTAACAAAACAAGAGACAACTGACAGAATGGGAGAAGATATTTGCAAACGACATATCAGAAAAAGGCCTAGTATCCAAAATCTATAAAGAACTTAGCAAACTCAACACCCAAAGAACAAATAATCCAGTCAAGAAATGGGCAGAGGACATGAACAGACACTTCTGCGAAGAAGACATCCAGATGGCCAACAGACACATGAAAAAGTGCTCCATATCACTCAGTATCAGGGAAATACAAATCAAAACCACAATGAGATACCACCTCACACCCATCAGAATGGCTAAAATTAACAAGTGAGGAAATGACAGATGCTGGCAAGGATGTGGAGAAAGGGGAACCCTCCTACACTGTTGGTGGGAATGCAAGCTGGTGCAACCACTCTGGAAAACAGCATGGAGGTTCCTCAAAAAGTTGAAAATAGAGCTACCTTATGACCCAGCAATTGCACTACTGGGTATTTATCCTAAAGATAAAACCGTAGTGATCCGAAGGGGCACATGCACCCGAATGTTTATAGCAGCAATGTCCACAATAGCCAAACTATGGAAAGAACCTAGATGTCCATCAACCGATGAATGGATAAAGAAGATGTGGCATATATCTACAATGGAATACTATGCAGTCATCAAAAGAAATGAAATTTGCCTTTTGCAATGATGTGGATGGAACTAGAGGGTATTAAGCCAAGCGAAATAAGTCAATCAGAGAAAGACAATTATTATATGATCTCCCTGACATGAAGAATTTGAGAGAAAAAGTGGGGGGTTTGGAGGGTAGGGAAGGGAAAAGTGAAACAAGATGGGATTGGGAGGGACACAAACCATAAGAGACTCTTAATCTCACAAAACAATCTGAGGGTTGCCAGGGTGGGGAGGGATAGGGTGGTTGGGTTATGGACACTGGGGAAGGTATGTGCTATGGTGAGTGCTATGAAGTGTGTAAACCTGACGATTCACAGACCTGTACCCCTGGGGCTAATAACACATCATATGTTAATTTAAAAAAAAAACTCAAGCTAGACTGCTTTTCACCATTGTGTATACACTTGGCCTGAGAAATTCATGATTTCTTGCCTCCACAAAAGTAACAGAAATTGGGGATGCCTCAGTGTCTATTTCCTCACCTACTTACACAAGTTACTCTAGTCAGCTTCCCAAACTCATAATTCTGAAGAAAGAAGTAAGCATCAACCTCTATGTTCCCATATGTTTCCAAACCCTGGTACACATATAACATTCTCCAAAGAATTCCAACCACACTCTGATGATAACCCAAGACGTGTTGAAAAGTTTCTGCAAGTCAGCAAGCTTCAGGTCAGGGAGTAAGAAAATTGTCTTTGTGCAGGTATTTCCACTCTTTCTTTTAGGGGTCTTCTAGGATCTACCCCACCTATATATGCTTCTTTAAGTCAACAACTTAATACTTCAATGAGTCTGCTCTCAATTTCTAGTCATCTTTTTATATAGTCTGGAAATAGATGATGGGGTGAGGGTTTCAGGAGCCATTTGCAGGTCCTGAAGAGATGTATCTAGCAGCCTCTCTTTAGGATTTTGACTGTACCTACTGCATATGAACTCACTTTTGGAGCCTGAGGTGAAATTTTGAGACAAGACTAAATGTCCTTGCAACATTCAACTATAGGACAAAAAGGTATGGAGATAGAAGATAATGAACCAATTTTGGGGCCTGTTGGAATTGAGGTGTATGGGACTTTTTCTAGTATATCTGTCTAGACAGTCTGCAGCTGCATATAAGTGTCTGTAGCTCAGGAGAGAGAACCTGGCTAAAGATGGGCAATAAAGTCATTATCATATAGATGGCATGTGATGGCATAAAGAGGCATATAGATGGCAAGTGAGACAAATAGAAGTCTGAAGAGAAGCCTTGGGAAACCAAAATTCAAGGACTTGTTAGATCCACTTGTTAGAGAAATGGCAACAAGATATGTAAGAGAAAAATAATAACTAAATATGGCATTCATACCCTTATTTCCCCAGAGGTACACATTATTCTGCTCTCTTCATAAAGCAGGTTCTTAATGATGTCACATGAGCCTTATCTAATGAGGGTGCAAAAAGTACACAGTCTTGGCTGGTCTAGAGTGCCCAGGAGATACTATTTAAAATTCTCCTGTGTTCTTCAATCGGCAGAGACAGTGTGTCATTTCCATCTTTGCAGCAAGCACTAATGATACTTGCACAGATGACAAATGTCTCCTCTGGTGAAAAATTAATGCACCACAACAATACTCCTACCTGGGGTTAATGAACATGTCAGATGCTGAAAATGAGTTGTTTGAAACTAAATTACTATAATCTATATTTAGAAGATTGCCACAGGGGATGGTGGGAGGAAGGGAGTTATGGGAGTAGGTGGGTGGATATATTTGAAGTTGTCTTTACCTTTGGTCTTAATTTTTGCCAGGTCTTTAAAATACATACTTGCTCAGTAGTCTCATATAAAGAAGAAAAATGTCATCACATATTCTATAATGTTGACTAGAATCCTCCTGAACAATTATTTTTATTCATTCGTTCATTAAATAAATAAGTATATTGAACACTCATTCTGTGCCATGCATTCTGTTATGTACTGGAGATAAGGATGAATAAGACATGAAGGTCCTAAAAGAGCCCATAACTGTGCACTGAAAATTAAAATTTAAGTAACTATAGTATAAGACTTGTGGCAAACCTGGGGGGAAGGTGGAGGGGGCATTGAGATATGCAAAGATAGACTCCCTAATCCACCTGGAATCCTTTTGGGAAGCTATACTTCAGATTGAATCTTGAATGACAAATATCTTAGGCAAGTACAGAGAAACTATCGCAGACAGAGAAAAGAGCTGTGCAAAGGCAGAAAGGTATGAGTAGGGAGTCTGTACAAGAAACAGAGTTTTTATAATGTGTAACAGATTGATTAATGGGAGCCCATTCACATTAAAAAGGGCTCAGATTTTAAAACACATTTAATGAGTGTACTTAATGCCTGTTAAAAGCAGGGTGTAGGGTTAAGAGGAGAAATTGTGAGCCATTTGCAGACCTGCATTCCAACTCCAGCTTTACCCCTTGACTACTTTTGAGATTTTGGGCCAAGTCTCTCTAATCCCCATAATCTCTCTAATCCTTAATTTTCTTATCTGTAAAACAGAAATAATTATCGTTTATAGAGTACTTACTATGTGCTAATCAATTTAGGTTATCTAATATATTATTCAAACCCACCATGTCAGTACAATTTTTGACCCATTTTCCAATGAAGAGTTAGGGCAAAGACACTAACCCAAGCTCAAATAGGTGTTAAGTGATAAAGTCAGGATTCCAACCCATTACCCTGACACCCAGTCCATGCTTTCTTAACTGTTATATGCAATTATTATATTGGATAGTTGTAAGCTCATGCATGTAAATTGGTTAACGAAGCATCTGGCACACTGCACACTCTATAAATCTATAAATAAGTATAAGTGCTATCTATTTCATTATTATTATTTTAATATGGCTGATAAGAATTATTGCTACTGATTATTATACTGTGGATTCTATGTAAGTCAAATGAGAGAGTAGACTTGAAATACTTATAAAATTGTAAACTATGAAACAAACACAAATGGTTATTTTTTCTAATAGAATGTCTAAGATAGCAAGCCATGGGTCAGAGACATTAAAGAAACAGCATGAGTTTGGAAGTTGGACAATATGAGTTTGGAATCTGCCTCTGCCGTTTTGTAGTATGTGGATTTGTGCACATTAGTTCAAACCTCTGGGCCTCATCTCTGCTATGGAAATAATAGTAATGATGATTAACATAACAACAGTATACACAGCATAGTGCTATCAATGAGATAACATCTAAAAAGAACATATTATAATACCTGGCACAGGGTAGATTTTTAAACAATGGTAGCTGTATATTTATAATTATTATATTTATAGTAATCATTATCATTTTCATTGTAACTTAGGCCTCCTGTGAAACACAGGTAATAACTATTCAAATACAAATGCATGTTTGTTTTTCCTAGAAACTGCTGTGGGTGATGATTATGATTTCTAGTGTCTTATGCCACTACCCTCTATTACAATTCCTTGATGCAACTTTTTAAACACTGATTATCTTTGTTTTGTTTTTTTCACCAATATAGAGACAGGGCAGGAAATAATAGAATTGGCTGCTTAAAATAAGATGCCTGCATAAAGGAAGAAAAAAATTCATCCCTCCATTTTGACAGATCAAGTAATAATTTTATCTACCATGGGAGAGTCTTAGTGGGTATAGGAGTTATAACCATCATAAACAACACTTCTTCTTTCCTTTGAAAAGTCTTCCTGATTTATTATATTTACTTAGAAATTGTCACAGCTTCTCTTTCTTAGACACTTCCCCTGTCCCTTTCAATATTCATCCCATCAAGTGAGTAAGGTGGTGGTGTGGTGAGAGCAGAAAGATCAGAGCACTAACACTCCAAATGAGTTCTGTTCAGACTGGGCTTATGTTGAAAAATAATTTGATTTCTTTCTGTCTGCCCACATCCTATTCATAGGAGATGAGGAGTGGGAGTGGATGAGTAAAACAATGTCTCTTTTATTTAATAAAAATGGAGAAATACCAGGTCCAAGGGAATAATTTAGAGATTGCACATAAACTATGGCAAAGTATAAAGCCAGGCAGAGCCTGCAAGACAGTCTCCTTCATGCCTCAAGGTCTTTAGGTTGCTTACTCTCTAATAGAGAACATTCATGGAGACCTGAATGCTTTATAGTAACTATCACAATTATTATAAGTGTGTGCTTGCTTTCTAGGAAAGTAGAGCAATATAATAAAAAGAGCATGGGCTTTGGCCTCAAGGGGATCTGGAGTTGAATCCTAGCTCTGTCACTTAATAGCTAGTTGAACTATGAGCAAGTTGCTGAACCTCTTTGAAGCTTTGTCTATAAAATGGAGATGACTAAAACCCACAAAGATGTTAAAGAGAATTGAATGAGATAGTAAATGAAATTATCAAGAGAAAGCATTTTTAGCAATTGGAAGGACAGACAGAGATTTCAAATATTCAAGGTCCCCTCTGTTTTCCATGCTGACTCTCCTACAAACCCACTCCCTTCTCTATCAGTAATGATAAATAAACTCAACTTTCAATGTTCAACTCAAATATCATTGCCTCTAGGAAATTTTTCCTCTGTCTTCTAGAAAAGATGAACTCTTCCTCCTCTGAGCTCCTTAAAAACACAGATTATGTCATTCCTGCTATATCCCAAACCACTGCTATATCCCCAGGGCCAAAGGCAACTATAGATGATCAATAAATAGTTGACTGATAAATAGATAACTGAATGGTGAGTAAATGAGTGGTTAGGGTTTTTCCCCCTGTTTATATCCCCCACTGTGCCTGGCAAAATGCCTGTGAAAAGATGATGCTTAAAATGTCCATTAAAAGAACAAACCTATATCATTCATAACTAGGCTCAATCTGACCTTCTTCTTCCTGCCACTCTTCAAATTTACTAGGTAATAGAGTCTTGTCAAGGTTTTCTAGACATGGAAAGGTCCTTCTTTGGCTACAGCTGAGACAAAGTTTTTTCTGGAGCAGATGGACTGAACTATAATGAAAAGCAGTCAGGAGCCAGGAAGCTCTGAGAGAAAGCTGACATCCTAGGGGCATGGCAGGAGGGAGCCAAGCTGGGTAAAGTATTAAGACAGACATTTATACCTTTCAGACTTCTGGGCTTTGGCATGTATGATCATTTGCAATTTTTCTACCTGGCATGGTGCCCACTGGGAACCACTCAAGTCCAGCACAGAACAGGATGGTTAACAACTAATAAAAGAAATCCAGTGGATTTCAGTGGCTGAAAGAACCAAGGTTGGGCAAGAGCATAGTATGTTCCAAAGATCCACCATCGTGTGTAAGCCAAAGTCTTGTTCAATTAATTGACTATATGAACATAAGTCCACAGTATGATTTCTTAGGATAGAGGAAAAAAATAACAATTTTTATTAATTAACCTCCTTTAATGTGTCATTGTGGTAAAGTACATGTAACATAAAATTTACCATTTCAACCATTTTAATTTTTACAATTCCATGATATTTAATATATTCACAAAGTTGTATAACCATCATTAGTATCTAGTTTCAGAATACTTCCATCACCCCAAAAGGTAGCCCCCATATCAATTAAGCACTCACTCCCTACTCCCCCCCTACTCCCACCTAATGGCAAACATTTATCTGTTTTTTGTTTCTTGAATTGGCCTATTTGAGACAATTCATATAAATGGAATCATATAATATACAGTCTTTTGTGTCTGGATTCCTTCACTTATCATAATGTTTTCAAGGTTCATTTATGCTGCAGCATCTGTTCTCCTATCATTCCTGTTTATGGCTGAGTAACATTCCACTGTATGAATATAGTTCATTTTTAAATTTTTTATTTATTTGAGAGAGAGAGAAAGAGAGCAAGACCATGATTAGGACAGAAGGAGAGGAGAAGCAAGTCCCCACCAAGCAGAGAGACTGACGTGGGATTCAATCCCAGGGCCCCCGGGATCATGACCTGCGCCACCTAGACACCCCTGAATATACTTCATTTTGTTTAAACATTCACCCATTGATGGACATTTGCGTTTTTTCCACCTTTCGGCTATTGTGAAGAAAGCTGTTATGAACATTTGTGTACAAATTTTTCTTGAACATCTGTTTTCAGTTTTAGGTATATTCCTAGGAGTGGGATTGTGTCATATGGCAATTCTATGTTTAACTTACTAAGAAACTTACGAAGAAACTTTCCCACAGTGGCTGCACCATTTTACATTCCCATCAACAATGTGTAAGAGTAACCTCCTTTTTAAAAAGTATTCATATATAAAGAACTTTACTCATATTTCAACATTTTATCCTCCCATTAATTCTATGAGGAAGGTACTTTTCTAAATGAAACTAAGGATTCAGTAGCTTATCAAAACTCAGGTCTGTGAGGCCACAAAGCATGGACTTAGGCCTACAGAATTTGGCTTCCTTTCAAGCTGATGTGCTCTGCCTGCTCTCCTGAAGAACATAATAAGGGGAACCTGGGTGGCTCAGTCATTAAGGGCCCCAGGGTCCTGAGATCCGACCCCATATAGGGCTCCCTGCTCAGCGGGAGCCTGCTTCTCCGTCTCCTACTCCCTCCACTTGTGTTCCCTCTCTTGCTGTCTCTCTTTCTGTCAAATAAATAAATGAAATCTTTTTTAAAAGTGAAGAACATAATAAGCCTCAGAATACATTCCTGGCTGTGCCTATGCCCACCCTTAACTCAGCAACATGTGGGTCCTTTCAATTATCCTAAGAGTCTATGGACTAGGTATTTTTACAGCTAGTATTAGATTTAATTACCATTCTGCATATAGAAAAAATTGAGATCAAAGGGTAATATTTATTCAAACTTTCATGAATTAGCAGCACAAAAGATTATTACTCTTTGTAGCAGGTGATAGATTTAACCTTCTGCCTTAAACAACTATAAAACTGAACAAAACAGGGGCCCCTGGGTGGCTCAGTGGGTTAAGCATCCAACTTTCGATTTGGGCTCAGGTCATGGTCTCTGGGTTGTAAGATTAAGTCCTACATTGGGCTCTGTGCTGGGGATGGAGCCTGCCTAAGGTTCTCTCTCCCTCTCACTCTGCCCCTCCCCTTTCCCTATCTAAAACAAACAAACAAACAACCAAAAAAAAAAAAAAACAGCAAAATATATAAAACAGTTTTCAGGTATTGCAAAACAACTGGGGCAAAAAAAGAAAACCTGAAACAAAACAAAATGGTGATGCCTAAGAGAGAGTGAACAAACAAGGTGACTCTTTGATTACCCAATTTACTATCCAAAGAGAATTTCCAGGCCATACCACAATAGGTAAACCGAAGTGGATCCTAGGGGTCCACCTGAGTTAAGAAGATGAATTTGGGGGTATTTGTAGGCTAAAGTTGCTAGAGATCACAAGGTCCTTTCAAATTTTCAGTTGAGTACAGATCAATGCATGTGTGTGCAAACTACCCAAGGGTGGGGGAAAAAGAAAACACTGGAAAGGAGAGCAGAAAAAGCCTCAGAGTTCAGGCAAAGCTGGGAATAGTTCACATTACCAATTGTGATAGTTAATTTTATGTGTCAGCTTGGAGGGTGTTTTGGGATGAGATTAACATTTAAATTGGTGAATCTGGGGTAAAGCAGATTGCAGATTGCTCTCCATAATGTGAATGTGCCTTATTCAATCAGTTGAAGCTCTGAATAGAATGAAAAGCAGGAAGAGAACTGATATTTGTTAAGCACTACTATATTCCTGAACTTTATTAAGTGCTTTACTTAGATTATCTAATTTATCTCAAACATCTCAATAATATAGTTATTATTATCCTCATTTTATGGAAAAGGAAATTGAGATTTGGGAAAGATATATAATTAGTCAAAGATCCAGGACTAGGAGTATTAGATCTGGATGGATATCCACCTATGTCTGACTCCAAAGTCTGAGTGAGACACCATAAAAGGAAAATAGCCCCAGGAATCCTTTAAGGGGAGACAAAAAGATGCCAGGACCATTTGTCTTTTACAGGCTGAACCGAGATGTTCAAGTATGCAATCATAAGTGATCATAAGTGGCCCTATATACAGTATTGGGTTAAAACTCCAAACCTTATCTTAGTTCAGATCATGTTTTGAACTGAAGGTATGCATTCTGATTTTATTATAAATATATTTCTCAATCAAAATAATAAAGTAATATCAATAGATATCAGGTGATGAGTATTTCTATAAATCTGATACTATACTAATCACTTTAGCTATATTATCCATTTAAAAAATAATTTTGATATGTTTCAGTATTTTCCAAGAATAGTAGAAGGCCTTAGTCAAATGAACAGTTTCTTCCATAAGTCAATATCCCATCATTACAAAGAAGTTTTAGGTTATACTTATGTATTAATTCAGTTTTTTTTTTTTATACCAAATATTCAACGAGTGTTAGCTCAGGTGTTGTTCCTGGATCAGAAATCCTACTCTTCTGATTCCTCTGGTCAGAACCTGACAGTTCAAAACTCTAAGATAAAGTGAACTGATTGGAATCCAGAACATTTTGCATTTTCTCCATAATTTACTCTAACTTGGCCCTAACCTATCACTCACCTGTACTACCTCTATCCATCTCCTGCTTCAAACATGCTTCTGAACTTATCCCTCACTGTACGCTTCCCAGAGCCCTTCTTCAATGAACACTCAGTAACCATTCCAAGTCTCTACTCTGCCAGTGCAGAGGAGACATTATAACCATAGTGAAGGATGTAAGAGTGAATCAAATATAGTCTCTGCCTTCAAGAAATTTAGTTAAGTAGGAACCACTTTTGAGCCTTCTTTGCTCTTTTACCTTCATTACTTATTTCTAAACACCACCAAATTCCATCTACTACATGCCTTATATATTGTTCATACCCATACACTTAGTTCTATCTTCACTGACACTGGCATAGAACAGGCAATTTCACTAATCTATTCCCTAAACTTCACCTTATTTCATTCTTTACAACAAAGCCAGAATGATCTTTCTAACTCATATAGCTGACCATGTCATACCTACACTCAAACTTACCCAATAGCTTCCCAATAACTATAAGGAAAAGTCCAAACTTCTCAGAGGAATTTTAAGGCAAAGTCAACTACTGACTACTTCTATTGCTTTATCTTTCACTAGTCTCTCTTCTTCCCCAAGCAAACACTCTTTTCTTTAGTCTTATCAAACTACTTCCATTTTCTAACATGAACCATGCTCTCTCATGCCTCTGGACCTTCACATAGGCTAATTCCACTACCTAGAAAGCTATTATTTATTCACAAAACAATTTCTTAGCTACTGCTGTTGGCTAGGGCATGTGAGAATATGATACGATTTAAATATGGTACCTTTCCTTAAGAAGCTTGCCAGTGGGTTGTAGCCCATGGGGGGAAGGTCCCAAGTGTTCTCTGCCATGGTTCCTGAATATGCTTCCTTGTGTCCTGCATATTCAGTTATCAAAAGTGCCATTTATCCTTTCCTATGGTATTGCTGTCTGTCAACTGGATGAATGATTAAAACTTCTCAGGGGATGTGATTTCTGAGGAAGTGATTTTTTTTTAAGAGATATATATATATATATATATATATATATATATATATATACTGTTTTAAAAGTCATGGTGCCCTTTGATACCTTCCTGTAGGACAAAGGAACCCAGAGCTTATCTACATGTAGATATTCTATTAATATGTAATGACTCTTAGGACAGGAAGGAAATAAAACTGTATTTCCTTTTTGGACATTTCCAACAAAACTGAAGAAGGAAAATGGCCTCATCTTAATGAAAGAGGCCACTCTTGGGAATGTGGTTAAGGGAAGGTTACAGAAGCAATCTTTGAAGGAATATGGACGAAGCACAATTCATCATTTCTTCCCAGGAAAGTGATTATCAGGAGAAAGGTAGCTTCAAGGCCAGCTCTGCTCTGCTTCACAAAAGATTCCATTTACATTTCAAGAAAGGACAGGAAAGAATACCCTACAAAGAGGCTATTTTACACAAGGCCTTCCCTATCTTTCCCAGGCAGTCTGACCCATTTTACTTGCAAGGACATTGCCTCTCTCCTTCCCTACGTCCTCAGACCATACAGGAACAGAAGTATCTCCCCCTAAAACATCTCTCACATCCCAGGAAAGCTAACTTTCTAAGACACAAATCAAATTGTCTTACTTCTTTTGCTCCTTTAGCCACATCTCCCTGTATATTGTAAGTGAGTGTTTAAGCTCCTCAGACTGCCATTTAAAATCCTCCACATCCTAACCCCACCTACCTCTGCAGCCAGCTTCTTACTGTAGACTAATTCAAGTTACACCATTACTATGTGCTCCTGTCCCACCATTTCACGTGTCTATGCCTTTGCCTGGGATACCTTTGTTCCTGTATGAGTTATTTTGTTTATCCTTCCTGAACTATTTTCTACTCTTCTCAATCAGCTTTTGTCCTTGGAGGCTGGGAGGATGACCTCTACAGACAACATGAGGTGAGATCCCTTGCCCTCCCTGGTCCTATTGGATTAAGCCAATGGAGAGCTCTGATAGAAGATTGGAGGGCAGGAGGAAAGAGAGGCTGGGATATTTATTCTGTACCTTCCCCTCACATCAGCCACACAAGAGAGTTGTTATCTATGGTTTTTGCAAGATTCTAGTAATAGCTTCCTCCTCCATCCCTTCAGGCTTTGGGATGGGTACAGCCTTTACTTTTACCAGTCCTCAGGTGCTCCTTCATCCCTGTGGATTCTTTTAAATCTCTACTCATTTTTCTAGTCTCTTTTAAAAATTCTCTTCAATTACCTTTTTGAATAAACCACTGATGTCCACCTGAGACTGACATGGATAATACACTAAAACATCTCTTCACCCTTTAAGATCGGTCCAGAAGATATCTCCCCAGAAATCCCCAGAGCTAGGTTACAGAGTTAATTGTTTCCACACCTTTACTTGTACTACTACCATATACTTAACAAGTTGCATTTTTAATTGTTATGATAAAATATAAATTCAATGGAAGAAGGGAACTTGCCTATGTTGTTTATGCTATTTATCCAACAATTAAGATGGTGTGTGGCATATTGTGAGTATTCAATAAATGTTTAATGAATGCTTATTTATAGTAAAAAGTAAGTCTGTATTCTTGGCATTTGGCTCAGAGAAGGTATCTTATAAATATCTACCTGAATTATACTTTTCTTAAAAGAAAAGAAGATACTATTTCATGAATAGGTATGGGAAAGGAAGAAGAAAACTTCTATTGATAAGAAAAGATAAACAATTAAGTCTCATACTAATACCTATCTCTTTCTATCACAGGGGAGCTGGGGCTAGAATAGAGAGTGACACAGAATCATAAGACTAGAAACATCAAAACAGTAATAATCTGACTCTGTACTCATAGAATATGTTCTATGTTCTAGGTTCTGCATTAGTGGCATTCAAATAGTTATTATTATGCCCATTCTCCCAGTACCACAGTAAGGATGGTATAATTATCTTTATATTACCAATGAGAAAATTAGATTCAGAAATGTTAAATAAGTTATCCATAGACCCACAGCTAGTAAGTGGCAAAGCAAAGAATCATACCTACCTATGACCATCTGGCTTTAAGTATAGTGTTTTTGGGTACCAACGTACAGAAGAATCTTCAGACATCATTCCCTGCCATCTTCAAATTGTTAAGAACTGTGAAGGGTCTGAGATTTTTACCCTAATTGCAACCTAACAAAATAACTTGCCATAGTTTCATGGATACTGGCAGAAGATACAAGACTAGTGGATTACAGACAGAACTCACAGCAGTATCAGTAGCCAGAGGGTCAGCATTTGCTCTGGTTCCCTGAGCCCTACTTCCAATGGGACAGTGCAAAGAGGGCCAGGTGATCCTTGCTCAAAGAATAGGTTGTGGTATAGGAGAGGAACTCTTAGATAAGAGAATTTGAATCTTTTTTAATGTATAGTAATCAAACCTATTCACTGCTGCAGATGGACACAGTGTCTTTATCTTGCAGGATGATTGCTATAAGATCCCAGAAAAGGCAGATTGGAACAAAGGCAATCAGGTTTCTTTTGTATGTGAGGCATACAAAAAAATGAGATATACATACATCATCACCTAACACAAACCTCCTCTCTGACCTCTGCATAAATATTTCTAGTGATAAGGATCTTATCATCTTAAGGCCATCAATCCAATCAGATGGCAATTTAAACTCCCTGTAAAGTTATACTTATAAATTTGCTCACAGACCTTATAAATAAATATAATAGATGATACTATTATTTAATCTTCATTTTATGGAAAAAGAAACTGTAGATCAGTGAGACTCAGTAATTCATTTAAGAGAAAGTGGTAGAGTCAGAACTATGGCTCTAAAGTATGTTTTCCCACTAAAACAGGGAATGTAGGAAAAGGAGAAGCCAAAAATCATGGATCCTTAGGAAGACACACTGAGAAGGATAACAAGAAAATCTAGCGAAGCTATGAGAAATAAAAGAAGTGTGTCATTTGAGCATGGTTGTGGATTGTACCCTGCATGTAAGCTCCTCAAAAGCAGGAAATATACTTCATCATTATACTCCTGGTGCTTGTTATTAGGTCTAGCATATAGTACCAATAAAGTTTTGCTGACTGAGTAAAGTTGTTATCCAAGTCATTAAACATTTCTCTATTAAAATTTTTCTAAAGATATTTAAATAACTAATAATGACCTACCTTTTTAATGAAAACACTTAACTGAAATATATGAGAATCATTACAGGTAAATGGAGATGTGAATATGAATAAATCAGTTTCAACTATTATTTATTTGACAAACATTTATTAACCTCCTATTCAGTAGTAGACACCCTTACTCCACTATGCCCACCTAATAAAATAGAATTTCTTAATTATAAAAGTAATTTAAGTGAGCTGCAAATTCCTTAAGTTCTGCATAAAAATAATTAAATTATTAAAAGTTGCAGGAAAACTCAATAGGAGATAGAAGAGAAGAAGAGCAGCAATTATTGGAACAGAAAATCAACCACTTTCTGGAAGGTAGGATGTGCAGAGAAGTGAATAGAAAGTAATGGGAATATAGACCATGGGGGCAGGAGTGAGGGCGGGGGTTGGCTCCCGGTCTGTTGAAGACCTCACGGGGACAGTGTGGTCTAAGGATCTGCAGTGTCACAGAAGGACCATGGGTGCCAGGGTGTGGCAGAGCTCCCAAGTATTGGACAGGGGAAGCCAGCTACAGAGATGGAGCCAAGGAGTGCACTCTCAGCTCAGGGATTACCTTAAACCATGATTCATGTCAAACCTGGGCCACTGCTCTTCCAGCAGGGACTGCACAAGTGGCAGATCCAGAGACCCCCTCCTTCCACTTCTGGGACGAGAGGAACGGGAGCATGAGGCAGGAATCTGCTGGGTTTGGAGACTCCAAACAGTGCTGTGCACCAGAGATACAAATGGTTGGTCATAGGCAGGGGGAGCTCAGAGTGTGGCCAGAGACCAGGGAGAGGGGAGGGATTGACTACGTTTCTCTGGGAGTGCACTAGGGAGTGGGGCCCTGACCTCCTGGATCCTCTAGAGCCAGAGATTGGGAGGCTGCCATTTTCATTCCCATCCTCAAAAGCTGTATGGAAAGCATTCAGGGAACAAAAGCTACCAAGAGCAAACCTGCACAAATTGCTTAGCCTGGCCCCTGGAAAGAGGGGTGCAATTCCACCTCAGGCAAAGACATTTGAGAATCATTGCAACAGGCCCCTCCCCCAGATCAGCAAGAACATCCAGCCAAGAAACAGTTCACTGATCAAAGAGAACTATGGAACTCCAGAGTTAGGGGAAAACAACACTCAGAATTCATGGCTTTTTCCCCGTGATCATTTAGTATTTCAAAGTAAAACTTTTATAATTTTATTTTTTATTATTCTATTTTTTTAACTTTTCCTATTTCCTATTTTAATGTTTTTAAAACATTTTTCTTATCAAAACCCTTTAAAAAAATCTTTTTAAATTTTCATTGTTATAGTCATACTTTATCCCTTCATTGTATTTAACCTTATTTTTGTATACATATAGGTTTTCTTTTCTTTAAAATTTTGGGATACAATTTCTTCTGATAGATCAAAATATACCCTAAATCTAGTGCATGGCATTGTTCTACTCTCCAGCCTGATCACATTCTACCCTCTTTTTTCTTTTCCAACCAACTTTTCCTCTCAATTCCTTTTTTAGAATCTTTTTTAAAATTTACATCTACAGTCATATTCCATTCCTTCACTGTGTTTATGCTTATTTTCAGATATATGTAAGTTTTTCTTTCTTTAAAATTTTGGAGGTAGTTTCTTCTAAGAGACCAGAATACACCCAAAACCAAGTCGGTGACTCTTTTCTATTTACCAGTCTAATATAAATATTTTTTCTTTTTTATTATATTATTATTTCCCCCTTTTTTCTGCCCCTGTTTCAGGTCTCTTCAGATTTGTTTAGCGTATATGTTTCTGGGGTCTTTGCCACCCATTTAGTATTTTCTTCTCTCATTCATCTATTCTTATCTGGATAAAGTGACAAGGCTGAAAACCTCACCACAAAAAAAAAAAAAAAAAAAGAAAAAAAAAAAGAAAAGAAAAAAAAGAACAAGAGGCAGTAACAATGGATAGGGACCTAATCAATACGGACATTAGTAAGATGTCAGAACTAGAGTTCAGAATGATGATTATCAAGGTGCTAGCTGGGACCAAAAAGAGCATGTTCTAAGATAGAGAATACCATTCTAGAGAAATAAAAGAACTAAAATATAACCAAGTTGAAATTAAAAAAAAAAAGCTATTAATGAGTTGCAGTAAAAAAACGGAGGCTCTTACTGCTAGAATAATTGAGGCTGAAGAGTGAATTAGTGATATAGAAGACCAAATGTACTGGACTACCAGGGGAGAATCCAAGAGATAAATGATACCACAAGACAAAACAATATTTAAAAAATTGGGATTCCAGAAGAAGAAAAAAGAGAGAGGGAGGCAGAAGGTACATTGGAACAAATTATAGAAGAGAATTTCCCTAATATGGCAAAGGGAACAAGCATTAAAATCCAGGAGGCACAGAGAACCCCACTCAAAATCAATACAAATAGGTTGACACCCCATGATCTAATAGTAAAACTTACAAATGTTAGTGACAAAGAGAAAATTCTGAAAGCAGTTCAGGAAAGACATCTGTAACATACAATGGTAAAAATATTAGATTGGCAGCAGACCTCTCCACAAAGACCTGTCAGGCCAGAAAGGACTGGCATGATATATTCAGAGCATTAAACAAGAAAAATAAGCAGCCAAGAATACTATATCCAGCTAGGCTGTCATTGAAAATAGAAGGAGAGATAAAAAAGCTTCCAGGACAAACAAAAATTAAAAGAATGTGCAAACACCAAACCAGCCCTACAGGAAATATTGAAAGGGGTTCTCTAAGCAAAGAGAGAGCCTAAAAGTAACAGACCAGAAAGGAACAGAGACAATATGCAATAACAGTCACCTTACAGGCAACACAATGGCACTAAATTCACATCCTTCAATAGTTACCCTAAATGTAAATGAGCTACATGCCCCAATCAAAAGACCTAGGGTATCCGAATGGATTAAAAAACAAGACCCATAGAGATGCTGTCTAGAAGAAACTCATTTTAGACCCAAAGACACCTCCAAATTTAAAGTTAGGGGTGGAAAACCATTTACCATGCTAATGGACATCAAAAGAAAGCTGGGGTGACAATCCTGATAACAGATATATTAGATTTTAAGCCAAGACTCAAATAAGACAGGAGGAAGGACAATATGTCACACTTAAAGGATCTGTCCAACAAGAAAATATAAAAATTTTAAATATCTATGCCCCTAACAGGGGAGCAGTTAATTATATAAACTAATTAATAACAAAGAAACACATCAACAATAATACAATAATTGCAGGGTACTTTAACAACCACCACACTGAAATGAACAGATCATCAAAGCAAAAGATCAACAAGGAAATAAAGGACTTAAAGGACACACTGGAACAGAGGGACATCACAGATATATTCAGACATTCCATCCCAAAGCAACAGAATACACATTCTTCTCAAGTGCACATGGAACATTTGAGAGAATAGATCACATCCTGGTCACAAATCAGGTCTCAATCAGTACCAAAAGACCTGGATCATTCCCTGCATATTTTCAGACCACAATGCTCTGAAGCTAGAACTCAATCACAAGAGGAAAGTTGGAAAGAACTCAAATACACACAGGCTAAAGAGCATTGTACTAAAGAAAGAATGGGTCAACCAGAAACATAAAGAAGAATTGAAAAAAATCATGGAAACAAGTGAAAATGAAAACACAACTGTTCAAAATCTTGGTGACACAGCACAGGCGGTCCTGAGGGGAAAGTATATAGAAACACAAGCCTTTCTCAAGAAGCAAGAAAGGTTTCAAGTACACAAGCTAGCCCTACGTTAGGTAACGTAGCTGGAGAAAGAACAGCAAAAAAACCTAAACCCAGCAGGAGAAGAGAAATAATAAAGATCAGAGCAGAAATCAATGAAATAGAAACCAAAAGAACAGAAGAACAAATCAATGAAACTAGGAGCTGGTTCTTTGAAAGAATTAGTAAGATTGATAAACCATTGGCCAGACTTATCAAAAAGAAAAGAGAAAGGACTCAACGTAGTAAAATCATGAATGATGAATGAGAGATCACAACCAACACAAAAGAAATACAAACAATTACAAGAACATATTATGAGCAACTATACGCCAGCAAATTTGAGAATCTGGAAGAAATGGATGCACTCCTGGAGACACACAAACTACCATAACTGAACCAGGAAGAAATAGAAAAGCTGAACAGACCCATAACCAGTAAGGAGATTGAAGAGGTCATCAAAAATCTCCCAACAAGCAAGAGCCCAGGGCCAGAGGGCTTCCCATGGGAATGCTACCAAACATTTAAAGAAGAATTCATACCTAGTCTCCTGAAACTGTTCCAAAAAACAGCAATGGAAGGAAAAATTCCAAACTCATTTTATGAGGCCAGCATTACCTTGATCCCCAAACCAGACAAAGACCCCATCAAAAAGGAGAATTACACACTAATATCCTTGATGAACACAGACGTGAAAATTCTCACCGAAATACTAGGCAATAGGATCCAATGGTACATTAAAAGGATTATTCACCATGACCAAGGGGATTTATTCCTGGGCTGCAAGGTTGTTTCAACGTCTGCAAATCAATCCATGTCATACAATACATTAACAAAAGAAAGAACAAGAACCATATGGCACTCTCAATAGTTGCTGAAAAAGCACTTGACAAAGTACAGCATGCTTTTTTGACCAAACCTCTACAAAGTGTAGGGATAGAGGGTACATACCTCCGAATCATCAAAACCATCTATGAAAAATCCACTACAAATATCATTCTCAAGGGGGAAAAACTGAGAGATTTTCCCCTAAGGTCAGGAACATGGCGGGGCTGTCTGCTATCACCACTGCTATTCAACATAGTACTGGAAGTCCTAGCATTGGCAATCAGACAACAAAAAGAAAAGGCATTTGAATCGGCAAAGAAATCAAACTCTCACTCTTCGCAGATGATATGATACTTTATGTGGAAAACCCAAAAGACTCCACTCCAAAACTGCTAGAACTCATACAGGAATTCAGTGAAGTGTCAGAATATAAATCAATGCACAGAAATCAGTTGCCTTTCTATACACCAACAGCAAGACAGAAAAAAGAGAAATCAAAGAGTCGATTCCACTTACAATTGTACACCAAACCATAAGATACCTAGGAATAAACCTAACCAAAGAGGCAAAGAATCTGTACTCAGAAAACTAAAACATACTCATGAAAGAAATTAAGGAAGACACAAAGAAATGGAAAAACATTCCATGCTCATGGATTGGAAGAACAAATATTGTGAAAATGTCTATGCTACCTAAAGCTATCTACACATTTACACAATCCCTATCAAAATACTATCAATTTTTTCCAAAGAAATGGAAGAAATAATCCTAAAATTGATATGGAATCAGTAAAGACCCCGAATAGCCAGAGGAATGTTGAAAAAGAAAACCAAAGCTGGTGGCATCACAATTCTAGACTTCAAGCTCTATTACAAAGCTTGTAATCATCAAGACAGTATGGTACTGGCACAGAAACAGACACATAGATCAATGGAACAGAGTAGAGAGCCTAGAAATGGACCCTCAACTCTATGGTCAACTAATCTGCGACAATCTGCAGGAGGGAATGCCCAATGGAAAAAAGACAGTCTCTTCAACAAATGGTGTTGGGAAAATTGGACAGTCACATGCAGAAAAATGAAACCGGACCATTTCCTTACACCACACACAAAAACAGACTCCGAATGGATGACAGACCTCAATGTGAGACAGATTTCCATCAAAATCCTTGAAAAGCACACAGGCAGCAACCTCTTTGACCTCAGCCGCAGCAACTTCTTCCTGGAAACATCGCCAAAGGCAAGGGAAACAAGGGCAAAAATGAACTACTGGGACTTCAACAAGATCAAAAGCTTTTGCACAGTAAAGGAAACAGTCAACAAAACCAAAAGACAACTAACAGAATGGGAGAAGATACTTGCAAATGACATATCACATAAAGGGCTAGTATCCAAAATCTATAAAGAACGTGTCAAACTCAATACCTGAAGAACAAATAATCCAATCAAGAAATGAGCAGAAGACAGGAACAGACATTTCTGCAAAGAAGACATCCAGAGGGCTAACAGGCACATGAAAAAGTGCTCCACATCACTCACCATCAGGGAAATACAAATCAAAACCACAATGAGATACCACCTCACACCAGTCAGAATGGCTAAAATTAACAAGTCAGGAAATGACAGGTGTTGGCGAGGATTCGGAGAAAGGGGAACCCTCCTACACTGTTGGTGGGAATGCAAGCTGGTGCAGCCACCTTGGAAAACAGTATGAAGGTACCTCAAAAAGTTGAAAATAAAGCTATCCTATGACCCATTAATCGCACTACTGGGTGTTTATCCTAAAGATACGAATGTAGTGATCTGAAGGGGCACGTGCACCTGAGTGTATATAGCAGCAATATCCATAATAGCCAAAGTATGGAGAGAACCTAGATGTCCATCAAGAGATGACTGGATAAAAAGGATGTGGTGTATAGATACAATGGAATACTATTCAGCCATCAAAAGAAATGAAATCTTGCCATTTGCAATGATGTGGATGGAACTAGAGGGTAATATGTTGAGAGAAATAAGTCAATCAGAGAAAGACAATTATCATATTATCTCTCTGATATGAGGAATTTGAGAGGCAGGGTGGGGTTTGGGGGTTAGGGAAGGAAAAAAAATGAAACAAGATGGGATTAGGAGGTAGAAAAACCATAAGAGACTCTTAATCCCATGAAACAAACTGAGGGTTGCTGGAGGGATGGGGGAATACAGATAGGATGGCTGTGTTATGGATATTGGGGAGGGTATGGGCTGTGGTGAGTGCTATGGAATGTGCAGTCTGATGATTCACAGACCTGTACCCTTGGGCAAATAATACATTATATGTTACTAAAAATAATAATAAAAATGTAATGTTAAAATCATACTAAATTATTATTAGATAGATGGACATATGTCTATCTATGTATCTACACGTATGTATAAGTGACCATGCCCACCCCATATAAAACAGAGCATGCTCTGTACCTTTGTGACTGGGAGTAGGTAGGAAAACACTGTCTATTTTTCTCCCACTTAAAGCAGATTAGAGTTCTAGCATCTACTTTAACCAAATTATCCAGGAATCAGAAAATAAGACAGTTGCTTTTCTACTGCACTAGGACAACTTTTTAAGGGAATATTTTCCTCCCACTCATAAACTTCACCTATCTTCCTGTATCTTTCGGAGACTTAACTCTCAGAAAGGAAAATGGAAAGAATACAGAAGAGAACGATTGGTAACACAAAGTATCTTAGAATGTGTTTTCCCTACTCTTTCAAAGGCAAAAACAGATACCAAAACCAGGGAACCATACATACAGGAAATTATAGTGTGTTATTTAATATACACTGTACTTCTAAGAACCAGAAAATAAAACTAAGGTGGGGGGGTGTGTATAAATGTGTGTGTGTTTGCATGTGTGTGTATTTGTTTGACAAGTAGAGGGAGAAGTAATATAATCTAAATGAACCACAGATAACCATGCTAAAAAAAAAAAAATCTTCTAAACAGGCATGTTCTGGTCTTCTCAAGAGGACGAGCTCAGTATGCAATGGCTGCTGTTGAAGGCTACTCTCCACAAAGGAAAGGGTCTTTCTCTGCATCAGTTGTCTCTCATCTGTCCAACATACCATATTGAGACCAGGGGATAGAAACAATGGTGCAGGAGAGGAATAAGCTCTCGCTAATCATTTCCCTCCCAAGGCCATTAGAGGCCATGTACCCACAGAAGTCAGACACCTGGTTTCTGGCAACACTCTTCTAACCGTGCCAGAGCCTTCTCTAATTATAAAATAACTCATGATAATACAATTATCGAGCTTTCAACAGCACACAGGTAAAACTGATAACATAGAATTGGATCAAAAGTTTTTAGTTCAAAAACAAGTTCATTAAAATGACAAATTGGCTAAAAATGAACAATGACAGTCACATTATCCTCCTGTGTGTTTATTTTACTTGATCCTCTCCCTTTATATTGGTTCCTTCTCAGCAGCATTTGCATATGCTCATGTCTAATTTGAAATTGGAGAGACATATAATTTCCTGTATGTATGGTTCCCTGGTTTTGGTATCTGTTTTTGCCTTTGAAAGAGTAGGGAAAACACATTCTAAGATACTTTGTGTTACCAATCGTTCTCTTCTGTATTCTTTCCATTTTCCTTTTCCATTTCTCCAATTTCAAATTAGCTTTCTTTGACTCCCTATCTTTCTGTAGCCAGAACACTATCTCTTCCAACCTCCTTAAAAACTTCAGTCATCCATCTATCCACATGTACATCCTAAAAATTTATTTGGAGGCCCACCATGTGCCAAAATATGAGCTAGGTGCAGAAATAAAATGAATAGAATAGGAAGACATCTGAACTTAAGAAATTTACTTTCATTTTTCTTTCTTTCTTTTCTTTTTTTTTTTTTTTTAGCACAGTTTCTGGTATTTAGTAAGCTATCAAAGGTCAGTTAGTATTTTTCCTGATAAGTCTTTTTTCTTTTGCATTTGGCATTTTTTAGTTTGTTTGTTTCAAGTTTTTATTTAAATTCTCATTAGTTAACATATAGAGTAATAGTGGCTTTGGGAGTAGAATTTAGTGATTCATCACTTACATACAACACCTAGTGCTCATTTTCTTTTGAAAAAAATATGAACAAACAAACAAAAACCACCAAAGAAAATATTAAAAAGAGTTTACAGACACTGTTCAAAGTAAGAGTAGAAAATATGAGGTTGTTATATTGTGTGGTCTGAAAACTCATCACTGAAGAGGGGACATTTAAGGTGAAATGTGAATAAAGGGACAAGATAAAAATCTAGAGAAAGAGTATCCCAGGCACTGAGAACAGCTATTGCAAAAAGTTACAGTAGAGACAAACATAATTTTTTTAAGGAATAAACAGTGTGGCTAGAGCAGAGTGGGAATCAAAAGAGTGGTAAAAGATGAAGTTGAAGAAGTAGGCGGATGCTTGATTGTGGATAGATGTGTAACCTAGAGTACAATATTTGGAATTTATTATCAGTACAAGTGCAAACCATGAATGGGTAGGAGAACAAAAAGCTCTATGTTTTCAAAAGATTATTCTGGAAACAGAAGGGTAAGATGGGAGATATTGCCATGGTCCAAGTAAACAATAATAGTGAATTTGATTAAAGTGGTAGTAGGGTATATAGACCACACCTTCCTTATCCATTCGTCCGTTGAAGGGCATCTTGGTTCTTTCCACAGTTTGGTGACCGTGGCCATTGCTGCTATAAACATTGGGGTACAGATGGCCCTTCTTTTCACTACATCTGTATCTTTGGGGTAAACACCCAGTAGAGCAATTGCAGGGTCATAGGGAAGCTCTATTTTTAATTTCTTGAGCAATCTCCACACTGTTTCCCAAAAGGCTGCACCAACTTGCATTCCCACCAACAGTGTAAGAGGATTCCCCTTTCTCCACATCTCTGAAAAACAATCTGAAGGGTTTGAAGAGGTGGGGGGTTGGGAGGGTGAAAATAAATTTAAAAATTTTTTTAAAAAGCGGTAGTAGGGAAGAAGAAATAGATAAAATGGGATATGTTTTGACAATAAGCTTAGTTGACTTAATGATAGATTCAACATGGAGGGTAGGATTACAAAAAGTGTAATTGATGAGAACTTCCAGATTATTTTATTTTTAATTAATTTATTTTTTTAATTTTTTAATTCTTTATTTCTTTTCAGCATAACAGTATTCACTGTTTTTGTACCGCACCCAGTGCTCCATGCAATCCGTGCCCTCTCTAACACCCACCACCTGGTTCCCCCAACCTCCCACCCCCCCACCCCTTCAAAACCCTCAGATTGTTTTTCAGAATCCACATAGTCTCTCATGGTTCACCTCCCCTTCCAATTTCCCTCAACTCCCTTCTCCTCTCCATCTCCCCTTGTCCTCCATGTTATTTGTTATGCTCCACAAATAAGTGAAACCATATGATAATTGACTCTCTCTGCTTGACTTATTTCACTCAGCATAATCTCTTCCAGTCCCATCCATGTTGCTACAAAAGTTGATTATTCATCCTTTCTGATGGAGGCATAATACTCCATAGTGTATATGGACCACACCTTCCTTATCCATTCGTCCGTTGAAGGGCATCTTGGTTCTTTCCACAGTTTGGCGACCGTGGCCATTGCTGCTATAAACATTGGGGTACAGATGGCCCTTTTTTTCACTACATCTGTATCTTTGCCATTCTGATCAAAATACCACTGGTATTTTTCAAAGAGCTGGAGCAAATAATCCTAAAATTTGTATGGAATCAGAAGAGACCCCGAATCGCTAAGGAAATATTGAAAAACAAAAATAAAACTGGGGGCATCACGTTACCTGATTTCAAGCTTTACTAAAAAACTGTGATCACCAAGACAGCATGGTACTGGCATAAAAACAGACACATAGACCAGTGGAACAGAGTAGAGAGCCCAGATATGGACCCTGAAGTCTATGGTCAAATAATCTTCGACAAAACAGGAAAAATTTACAGTGGAAAAAAGACAGTCTCTTCAATAAATGGTGCTGGGAAAACTGGTCAGCTATATGTAGAAGAATGAAACTCGACCATTCTCTTACACCGTACACAAAGATAAACTCAAAATGGATAAAAGACCTCAATGTGAGACAGGAATCCATCAGAATCCTAGAGGAGAACATAGGCAGTAACCTCTTCGATATCAGCCACAGCAACTTCTTTCAAGATATGTCTCCACAGGCAAAGGAAACAAAAGTGAAAATGAACTTTTGGGACTTCATCAAGATCAAAAGCTTCTGCACAGCAAAGGAAACAGTCAACAAAACAAAGAGGCAACCCACAGAATGGGAGAAGATATTTGCAAATGACAGTACAGACAAAAGGTTGATATCCAGGATCTATAAAGAACTTCTCAAACTCAACACACACAAAACAGATAGTCATGTCAAAAAATGGGCAGAAGATATGAACAGACAGTTCTCCAATTTTAATTTATTTTTAAAGGTTTAATTTTATTGTTTTTAATTATTTTCAGTTAGCCAGCACATAGTACATCATAAATTTTTGTTGTAATGTTCAACGATTCATTAGTTGCATATAACACCCAGCACTCATCCCAACACGTGCCCTCCCTAATATCCAACATGGAACTCAAATTTATAATATTGAGATCAAGAGTAGTATGCTCTACCAACTAAGCCAGCCAACTTACCCTCCAGATTATTTTAAAATAAAGTGTAAAGTATCTTCTTAATGAATGTGTTTACTATCTCTACTTCCTTTGTACCATGTTCTTCAACCCATTACATTATCACTAGATCCCAAACAGCCATACCTCTTAAACTGCTTTTCTGAAGTTCACTAAAGACCTTCTTTTGCTGACTCATGGAATTTTTCTATGTGCCTTTACTTATCTCCCAGCACCCTATGATACTAATGTTCATTTTCTTTTCCCTTGACTTCCTAAGTTTCTTCCTCTACCTGTAACTATTCTTTTTTGATGTCCTTCATAGACTATTATTCTGTGTGTTCCTAAATGTTTCTTATAAATAATTTGGGCCTGACTCTCTTTTCTTACCAGATGATGGCATAAATACCTATGTTTCAGTTACCATGAATGTGATGAATACTTGTAAACATAAATCTCCAAAGAAGATACTTCCTCTGAGTTTCAGGAAGTATATTCAATTACCTTATGGACAACCCCCTTTGGTTGCCTTGGAAACTTTGAATACAATATGTCCAAAACGCTTCCAGATACAAAAACATGCTCTTCCTCTTTTGTGTCCCCCTCTTTTCAGTAAGCAGTATAAATCTGCCACCATTAATTAAAGCAAGAAATTTCGAAGAATCTTCGACTCCTTCCTCCCTCTTATACCCATGTGTAATCATGAAATATTAATTCTACTTTGAAATAAAGTTTTAAAATGTGTCCATTTCTTTCCATCTCCACTGCTTTAGGTAACCAGTTTTTATAGCCATTGGCTACTTTTAAGAGCCTCTTATCATTCTCTCAGCCTCAGATTTCTCCCTCTCCAATCTATTTTCCACACTGCAGAAAGAATTCTGTTTCCACAACAAAAATTTGCTCATGACAATCTCCTGAGTAAAATCCATCAGTGCCTTCCCACTGCCATTAAAACATAACACAGTGTCTTTAAAGTAGGCTTTAAGGCCCTGCTTGATTTAAATCCTGCTTACCTTTCCACTCCCCATACATCACTTTCCATTTCTGTCTCTCACCTCCTACCCCTATCCTAAGTAACAACTACAACAAACTGACTTCATTCTTTCCAAAGTGTTACGCTTTCTTTCTCTCTTCCCACAGATCTGGGTCACTCCCCTGTCTCTTTCTGTTTATCTGGCTAACTTCTTTCTATTCTTTAGATCTAAACTTAATGATAATTTCTTGCCTTACTATCCCTATGTCTGAATTGGGACTGTCAGATTGATTCCATAGCCCTCTTGTTATGGACTGAATGTTTGTGCTCTGTCCTTCTCTTCCACAATTCACATGTTGAAGTCCTAACTCCCACTGTGGCTATATTGGGAGATGGAGCCTCCCTGCCCCCAATTAAGGTAAAATGAGGTCATAAGGGTAAAGCCCTGATCCAATAAAATTAGTGTCTTTATAAGAGATACCAGAGAGCTTGCTCACTCTCTTTCTCTCCATGCATGCACACAGAGGAAAGGCCATGTGAGAACACAGCAATAAGGTGGCCATCTACAACCCAGGAAAGAGCTCTCACCAGAAACCAAACTATCTAGCCTCTTTAGGGAGGAGAAAGGAGGGATAAATTAGTAGTGGAGGCTGGAAGACTATAATTTATACTTCCTTTGTGAATATGGGTATAAACATAACCCAGAAACATTGAAGAAGGCTCAGCTCAGAAGTAAAGAAGACAGATGATGCAGCTACTGTGGATAACATGGTAAAGCAGAAGTTAGGCTAATCAGGCCAACATTTACAATCTTGCTCTGGGGCTTACTAGCTTTTTGTCACTTAAGTTATTATGCTCACTGGCTATCTTAAGTTAATGTAGTCACTGTTTATTAATATCTCAGCTTCTTCATTTGCTGAAAGACATTAAAGTTTACTTCTGAGGGTTAATAACAATTATCAAGAAAACAAAGTAAAAGATAAAAAATGCTACTCCACTGTCTCTCAGTGAATGACAGTCCTAGAGGGTTTTTGATACAGTTTCAGCTTCTTGTACAGGAAAAAAATACCATTCCAAATTCCCCAAATGAAGATCATCCCAGTCTGATATATTCAAGATCACATGAGAAGGGTCAGGTCCAAGGAACAGAGGTAGGGACAAGAAGAAGACACACAGAACAGAGGGCACATTCCTCCTGAAACTAGGTAAACAGCTCTGTAGAATTTTCTACAGATAAAGGTTTAGATTCCTGAGCAGGAAACTGGTTCAGGGGTACTTAGACCCCTCTGCAGGTCTAACTCTTGCTGCATCAAAACCTGCTTGAATCCCTTACAGATGCAAAATATGGACCATGGGCCAGATGCACCTGTCCCACACGGAATTAGGGCAAAGCTGGCAGAGACCCAGGATAGGGCTATGCTGTGCTCAGTCGGCTACATTCCCAAGCACGACTAGAAACCCGTATGTAGCAACCTATTTTGGGATTCTGCTCACTCTGAAGACAATATGTTCTTAGCTTTATTCCCAAGATATTTCCTTCTATAAGTTTAAAAAACCAACCATTCTTTTGACCAGCATAATTATAAGGTCTTGGAATCCCTTCTAGCCTATGTATCTGAGGGGACACAGACCAAATATGAAGTAAAGTGGGGGAGCACTTCTTCAAGGTTTGTGTTATGTATTGTATATACACAATTCATTATAACAACTTTATGAGTTAAATAATATTATCAAGTAAGTTGAAAAGCCAGGATTTGACTCCAGTTAAGACTGACCATCCTCTTCTCTCTGGAATATCTGTGGCCATCAATCCTTCAGAAGGTAAAATAATTTAAAAACCAGAAGAGGCCTATTGGAGCAGCAGGCAAAGTCAGTTTAGTTAGGTTCTAGCTCGTCTGATTTGCCATCTCTCTCACAAGCTGTGTAAGTCTAAACAAACCTCTTCCTTCTCCTGGATCTATTTGAGAATATATAAAATGTAAATTGAACTAAGTAATTAAAATCCTTGATACCTCTCACAGGCTAGGACCTCTCACATGTTATGATGATGAGGAGGAGGAGGAGGATGATGACTATGACAACAAAGATAATAATGACAGCATTCACTGCATTTATCAAATGCTTACTATATGCCAGACACTACTAAATGCTTTATAATGAGTAAGGGAGGCAAAGCAGGAAAGTTAAAATGAAGGATTTTGGACAGATAACATAGTATGTATTAAGGGCTGGGATAAAGATGAATATCCAACTTTTGTATCAACATGGATGGACTGGAGGAGATTATGCTAAGTGAAATAAGTCAAGCAGAGAAATTGAATTATCAAATGGTTTTGTTTATTTGTGGAGCATAAAGAATAACATGGAGGACATGGGGAGGTGGAAAAGTGAGTTGGGGGAAATTGGAGGGGGAGACAAACCATGAGACTGTGGACTCTAAGAAACAAACAGAGAGTTCTGTAGGGGGGAGGCGTGGAGGATTGCATGAGGCTGGTGGTAGGTATTATGGAGGGCACATATTGCATGGAGCACTGGGAGTGGTGCATAAACAATTAATTCTGGAACACTGAAAAGAAATAAAAAATAAAAAGGAGGCAGGGGAAGAAACAAGTTTATAGGGGCACTTGGGTGGCTCACTGGATTAAGCCTCTGCCTTTGTCTCAGGTCATGATCTCTGGGTCCTAGGATTGAGCCCCACATCTGGGTCTCTGCTCAGCGGGAAGCCTGCTTCCCGCCCCTCCCTCCCTGTCTACTTGTGATCTCTCTCTCTCTCTGTGTCAAATAAATAAATAAAATCTTTAAAAAAAAAAAAAGAATAGTAAGGACCTCCTAAGCAGCTGAAGTCCTAGAAAAAAATGTATAAAAGAAAAACATTGAGTCAAGGACAGATAGTTCAATATGAATAGAACACAGGAAGGGACAGCTCTTGAATGTAAACAAACTAAAGAGTTAGGTTTTTATTTTATAGACAAATGGAATTTTTCAAAGTGCTGGAACAAACAATCCTAATATCTGTATGGAACCAGAAAAGACCCCAAATCGCCAAAGAAATGCTGAAAAAGAAAAAAAAAAAAAGCTGGTGGCATCACGTTGCCTGATTTCAAGCTAGATCACAAAGCTGTGATCACCAAGACAGCATGGTACTGGCACAAATATGGGCACATAGATGAATGGAACAGAATAGAGAGCCCAGAAATGGACCCTCAACTTGATGGTCAACTAATCTTCAACAAAGAAGGAAAAAATATCCAATGGAAAAAAGACAGTCTCTTCTTTCTTTTTTATTGTGTTAGTCACCATAAAATACATCATTAGTTTTTGATGCAGTGTTCCAAGATTCATTGTTTATGTACAACACCCATTGCTCCATACAATATGTGCCCTCCTTAATACCAACACCAGGCTCACCCATTCCCCCACCCCCTCCCCTGGACATTTCAATTTATTGAAATGACATTTCAATATTGAAATGATATTGAAATTGACATTTCAATTATCAAGTTTATGGGTTGGCAAATAAAGGGAAATACATTAAAAATTTTATTGCCCTATTCATTTTATTTATTCATTTTGATAAGAGCTATTTGGCTCTACTGTTAATCATGTTTCTAAAATACTAGCAAGTGGGCCATGCTCTTGTTTGTAAAATGTTTTTAAAATATCAGCATACACATTGTCTTCTTAAGTATTTTTTAAAGTGACATTATCCTGAGTAAGAGTGATGACCACAGGTTCCAAGAGAGAGAATCACTACTTTCACCAGGAAGTGTGCCCTGAAGATGTGTGTATGATTGTTTACAACTTATAAAGTTAAATGAATATGACCAGGAGATTTGGCAAAATTAATGTTCCAGTCTCCACGGAGTTAGAGATTTGGGTGCCCCTTCTATAACAGCAAGCATTTTAAGAAGCCACAAAGAAAGGTGGGGAAAAGTATCAGTTCTGCATACATAAGACCCTAGGTTCAAATCACAGATCTAGCACTTACTTGACCTCTCCCTACTTCAGCTTCCTAACCTGAGTAATGAGGATGAAAATAATATGTTCTTCATAGTGTTGTTGTGAAGATTAGGTGCACGTGAAGTATTTAAAACAGTGACTGGTACACAGAAAACACTCAACTAATGATAGCTGTTATTTTTGTTTCAGAAGAGTACTCCAAGTTAACTATAAGGATGATGATAATATTAGAGCTCACTTTAGTCTTAGGCACCATTTAATACTATTCCAAACCCATCACTTTTTAAATGCAGAAATTGAGGCTTACAGAGGGGAAATGACTTGTCCGAGATTATGTAGAAAGTTAGTTCATAGTGAGACCAGAATCAGAATCCAGGCCTCCTGACTCCCAACTTCGGGCTGTCTCCTACCTCCTCACTAGCCCAATATCTCCATCTCTTTCCCTTCCTCGGATATATGTTACATATGTCAGAAAGGAGGGACAGACTCTATCTGATTTAAAATCCATTCTATTTGTCTTCATCTCTTCTAGCACATTGTGAACTCCTTAAAGAAAGGAGTGTATCTTACTTAGATTACAGAGCACTGAGCAGAGAGATGAAAAAATAAATATTAACTGATTGTTTTTTATTATCTAGCATAAGAAAAGATCAGATAGCATCCATGCTCTGGACATAGTAACTGGAATCAGTCCCAGTAAGTTACTTTTAGAGGTTTGTTTATTAGAGATGATATTAGAATACAAAAAATATTAAATTTCATGTCAGAGAATCTGGGTTCTAAGTTACAACCTGTTATAACTAGGTAAACTTGGGCTGAAGTGCCACTCAAATGTAGGGAAGATTACAGAAGTTTGAGAGGGATAAAACTAGAAAGTTATTAAGAGCTTTAAGGTTCAGGCTAAAGAGTTTGAACTTTATCCTTAAAACAAGAGAGTGATAGATGAATTTCAAGGAGGTGAATGACATGATCTGGACAGTATTTAGAACTAACACTCTGACAACTATATGAAGAGGAAATTAGATAGGGAAAGCCTAAACGTCATAAAATGACTTCTTCTTAGCTGATTAAAATACTGATTCTTAGAGAAAGAAGTTAGGTAGAAGTAATTTGCTGAGTGTCAGAAGAGGAATCAAGATTCAAAATCAGGCTAGGTGATGCCAAAAACTGTTTCTACCTACAATAATACCCCCACATCTCTCAGATAAAGGATTTAGAGGACATGTGGAAAACTAGGGAGTTCATGGAGCAATATTCTGTATAATTTTGCCTTTGGAGAGTACACCATCTGGTTAAAATGGATTATCCTTAGATTTAAACTCCAAGAGTCAATGTCAAACATACCAACTTTCTAATAAGGTAAAATGTGAATATATGTACACACACACACACACACACACACACACACACATATATTCTTTGTTAAAGGCATAAAAATGATTTACTGATTGTTTTCATAGTGTGTTATGCTTACATACTAACCAAATTAAAAATGTATCAAGAGATACCTTATCTAGATGTGTGTTAATATAAAAAGATATATATGCATATCTATGTGTGAACACATAAACACGCACATATGCATATGAGGTCTGTGCATACCTGTAAGTTAAATCAGATACAAATTTATTCCCAGATGCTTGAATTTAGAACATCAACTCTTTGGTAGAAAATTTCTAAATTTAAAATCAGTAACCTTGGTTCATATCCTAGCTCCACTTCTTATGTAATTTGCAGCATATTTTCCATATCTTGCAGCCTTTATTTCCTCATTTGTAAAATATGAATAATTATGGGGTTGCTGTGGAGACCAGATGACATATGTAAACATGTTTTGTAAACAGCCTTAGAAAAATTTAACAGTATAATATTCAAGAGTGCAGGCTTTGGAGTAGGACTCAGTCCTAGTTCTGCTGGTTATCAACTGCAGGACCTTGGGGAAGTCATCGAGTCTCTCTGAGCTCAAATTTTTTTCATATTAAATGTGAGGCTTATAATACTTTTTAAAGTTATTGTAAAGATTAATTTAGTTAATACATACATAGTACATACATTAGTCAATACAAGAAAACACAAGGCCTGGCATAGAGTAAGCAATGTGCACGTTACTTATTGTAATTTTTATCGTATGGGCTCAGAAGGCTGCTAACTCATAAGGCTGCTAACTCATAGCTAGTTCCAGCAATGGGAAAACAAATATAAGAAAACTACAAACAAATTAAAGAAAGTGTAATTGTTGCAATAATGAAATTGAAATGGCTAGAAGGGTCAGAAATATAAAGCTCACTGCTCTATGACTCAGTGATCTGTTCTCCTGATGCCTTCATCCACTGGGTTCTATGTCCATGGAAGATAGATGATGCAGATGTTGTTCAACTGACAATAAACCAAAGTTTGGGTCTATCCCTTTAGGCCTCAAGAGAAACAAGTAATATAGGCCATGACCAGGTAAGGCATCTGAGGACACACCATGGCCTGAAGAAGAATACTGTGGAATTCTATATCAAAAGTTAACAGGTGGTTTTTTATGCTAAAAGGCTAAACATATAGTTCATTAAGCTAAAAAGAGTGATCACAGGAAGAGGGGAAGGTATGGAAGAATAGAAGGCTCAATCAAAAAACTAACTCTACATTCAGAGCTTGTTTGCTGTGGAGTGCCTCTTTGCTGTGCCAGTAAGGTGTTCTTAGAAAAGCAAAGAAACCTCAACTGATGCAAAAGTGTGTTCATATAAGGGAGAAGAAGTTGGATCAATGGAGGTTCATTTGCAAAAATTGTAAAAATGAGGGAGGCTTAGGGAGGATGGTTAACTAGTTTAGTTTTAAGAGAGTGGAGATATATAAAATGACATGGCATAAAATATACCAGTGTAGGATCTCTTCTAAGAACTTCTTAAGGATGGAAACAAGAAAGTGAATAAAATTTTAAAATCTTATATAGCGGCCCATTCTTCTTGTAACTTTGTAAGTCATTGGAATGATGCACCTTAAATGTGCCCCCTGGATGACAAGATCCATACTAGAAAGGAAACTTTTCTGCTTTATTCCACCTAAATTCACAGAAAAGGCCATTTCAAGAGTTCTTTTGGATTAACTTCTTCTTAGTTTAGTCTAGCAAGATTCCAGACTTATTCCTTTTAGGTAGCTCCATAGTTTATATTCTAAAATTCTGCTTTCTTCTTACTCTTTCTGATACAAGCCAAATCCCTCCCTATGAGGGACTGAGCTAACCCCAGCTGTTTGACAAATTCTGAATTGGAGCAGAAAGCACAAAAAGAAAACTAACATAATGAGTACCTACTATGTCTTCTCACAGTGGTAGGAGCTTTCACATCATCATATTTAATGCTTTCAATAATTCTGTGAAATAGATATTATCATCCCCATTCTATAGGCCTTTGGGCTTCAGAAAAGTTAATTAACATATCAGAAGTCTCAGTCATTCTTGGTATCTCTTCCTTTGATGTTGGTAATATGCTCCAACCACCCATAAGCTCCTAAATTGCCTTATAAACTCATAGCTTTTTCCTTGTAAGTGTTGTCTAATGCCCATAATTGGATTTCTAAACCCAATTCTGGATTTTTGCTCCAGGACTTCACCTGAAGTCCTGAAGTTTATCACAGTGATGATGAATTTACCTTGTTCTTACCTACTTTCCTCATAAGGAGTTGGAGTTCAAACCTTGACTCTCAGACTTCTTGCCCAAACATCCATGTATGGCTCAACCACCTGTCAGTACACTGCTAAATTATATCAAACATGCAAGAGCTCCTGGTACTTTCAAGGATATCTACAGGGATAGTGTCTTCACATTGCTGGCTGGATAGCAATGTGTGTTGGCTGAAGCATGCATTAAACATTCTGTCTCGTCTGTACTTGCTTCCCTTGCTGGTTCCTTAATTAGTTTAAGTCCCTAGACCACAGATGGCTCTCATTGCTAATACTGAACTCTTTCTTTCTGGTTTCTGACACTGCCCCCTTCCCATGTATCAGTGCTAAGCTCCTCTGACAGTGCTCCAATGGCCTTCTCTTGAGAACATGTTTTTTCTATGTTGCCCATGCACAATGCTAACTCCTGGATCAAAAACCAGCGAACAAAACAAAAAAGTGTCAATATGACCATGTTCCCTTTATGGTTAAAATAATCCAGGGGCATTATATGTATTAAAAAAAAAAAGGTCCTAGCTCCTTAGCATGGTATTCAAGACCTTTTATGAGCTGAACTCTACTCATATCTCTAGCCTTACTTGTAGCCACCACCCCTTAAACACTACACAAAATAAACTAAACCAGTACTTCCCCCAGGAGAGAAAGATTTCTCATATGTCTGTTTCTTAACACTGTGTTTCTTCTACTTGGTATGCCCTCTTCCCAGCTTCTGGACCCACCTCTCCTCTACCAACTTTTACTCACCCTCTAAGACAGTGGTATCTAAATTATGTTCTGATTATCCCTAAAGCTCAGTGGAGACATAAATGGAATAAGAAAGGACAAAATTAATTAGTTTGTGACCTCATGACCCACTGGATTAGAGGTAGATATACATTTTGTCTTTTTTCAAAGGGTAATGGGAAGGCACTGAGGCCTTTAAAGAGCAGAGCCACCCTATCAAATTTTTAAAATTTTAAAACACCATTGTGGCCTTATCATATATAATGGATTTGTGAAAGTTAACAGTGGATAAGGGAAGATACGTTAGGAAGCTAGCCCAAGTGAGAGATGATATGGTTTTGATTACAAAAGGGATAGTAAAGATGGAGATAAACTTGAGAGGTAATAGAAGGTAGAAACAGTATAGCTTTGGAATTGATTGGATAAGTGGGTTTTTCTTTGCAATACTAAAGCAATATACCGAAAATTAGTACACTAATGTTTTACATGTTACAGTGTTCCTCCAAATAGTCTCTTTATTGGGCCATCAGTAACTGGTGGTCTGTTATACAGAAAGCACTGTATTCAGAGCTCTGTTGGCAGAAGTCAAGTGTAACACAGGTTTTACCTTCAAGAAGTTATCACTGAGTAATGTATAGAATTGTTTAATCATTATGTTATAAACCTGAAAGTAGAACAACACTATGTTAATTATACTTGAATTAAAAAAAAGAGTTCATGATCTTAAAGAAGGGATATAGCATTACCTGCAATTTTGACAAGTTCTGTAAGATAGGTAATATGCTTCCCATTTTATAGTTGCAAATGCTGAAACTGAGAATTCTTGTCATAGGTAGCTCAGCTAGGAAATGGCAGACTCCCAGACTCTTCTTTTCATGACTTTTCCCAGTGCTTTGTTAGTTCTCAAAATGTAAAAGGATGTTCTCTGGATCCCTGCTGATCCCTTCTGTGACCCAAGGCACCTAACAAGTGAAATTCCAAGCAGTCCCTTTGGGAGGTTTTATATTTCAGGGGGAGGTCAACAGCATAGTATGCAGTCTGTCTAGATGAAAAAATAAATGGATTAAATCTTTTTTCCTCCATGTTCAAATCCCTGCCCAAGTGACTATAAGTTTATGTGGTAATTCTCTGTGAAATACAAGTGGTTACTCAGAAAAATACTGTTGCTGTAAATCTTCTCTTCGAGGGCAAGGGGTGGGGTAGGGAATATTGAGAATGAGTTAGATCACAAAAGCCCCACACATGGGTAATATAAATCCTTGCTGTCTAAAGCCTTGCTATTCCAATTGTAATTCTTGGGCCAGGATCATCAACAACACAAGCAAATTCGTTAGAAATGGAGATTCTCAGTTCGGTGATTGTGGCCATTGCTGCTATGAACACTGGGGTACAGATGGCTCTTCTTTTCACTGCATCTGTATCTCTGGGGTAAATAACCAGTAGTGCAATTGCAGGGTCATAGGGTAGCTCTGTTTTTAATTTCTTAAGGAATATACACACTTGTTTTCCAAGTGGCTGCACCAACTTGCATTCCCACAAGAGCCAAGATGCCCTTCAACAGATGAATGGATAAAGAAGATATGGTTCATATATATAATGGAATATTACGCCTCCACCAGAAAATATGAATACCCAACTTTTATATCAACATGGATGGGACTGGAGGAGATTATGCTGAATAAAATAAGTCAAGCAGAGAAAGTCAATTATCACAAGGTTTCACTTACTTGTAGAGCATAAGGAATAACATGGAAGACATTAGGAGAAGGAAAGGGAAAGTGAATTGGGGGAAATCAGAGGGGGAGATGAACCATGAGAGATTGTGGACTCTGAGAAACAAACTGAGGGTTTTGGAGGGGAGGGGGCTGGAGGGTTGGGTGAGCCTGGTTGTGGGTATTAAGGAGGGCATGTATTGCATGGAGCACTGGGTGTGGTGCATAAACAATGAACCTTGGAACACTGAAAAAATAAAATTAAATTAAGAAAAAAAGAAAGAAATGGAGATTCTCATGCCCTGTGGCAGACTTACCAAATCAGAATCTGCATTTTAACAAGGTCCTCAATGACTTGTATACACAATGAAGTTTTCAGAAACACTAATATAAAAGTACACCCAGAGGAAACTCCACTTCTGACAGCCCAAATAACCTGGAATTCTATCAGAAGTACTGGTATTATTTGTATTTATCAAATATTTGGTCATCTTTGAGTCTTTCTCAGTAAAGATAAAAATCTCTCTGGCTTTGAAACAGCCTGATAATGATGAAAAGTCATGATATGTGGAGCAACACAAATCTGAGTTGGCATCCCAGGTCAAACTCAAGAGTATGAATTTTGCCATTTGCTGAGAACCTCTGAGACTCAATTTGCCTCACTCCAAAATAAAGATAACAGGCGTGCCTAGGTGGCTCAGTTGTTAAAGTGTCTGCCTTCAGCTCAGGTCATGATCCCAGGGTCCTGGTATCAAGCCCTGCATCTAGTTCTCTGCTCAAGGGAGAGTCTGCTTCCCCCTCTTCCTCTGTCTACCACTCTGTCTGCTTGTGCAAATAAATAAATAAAATATAAATAAATATATATAAATATATATAAATAAATAAATTAAATAAATAAAAATAAATAAAAAATAAAATGAATTAAATAAATAAATAAATAAATATCTTAAAAAAATAAAATAAAGATAACAAACAAGCCTTGTCAGATCTGAAATAGTGGGGTTGGGGGTGTCTGGGTGACTCAGTCAGCTGAGTGTCCAATTCTTGGTTTTGGCTCAGGTGATGATCACTTGGGTCATGATCTCATGGGTGGTGGGATGGAGCCCTGTGTTGGGCTCTGCACGCAGCAGAAATCTGCTTGAAGATTATTTCCATCTGCCCCTCCCCCTAATCATGCACGTACACATACACTCCCACAGTCTCTCTCTCTCAAATAATTTTTTTTAATTAAGGAAAAAAACCAAAAAAATAGTGGTGTTAGGATAAAAGAAGAAAACAGATGCTAAAGTGTTTTCTATTTATTTATGTAGAATTCAATTATTGTTGCTATTGTTATTATCATGAATAACTGCCTTCAGTCACAGAAATGTATAGTGAGAACCTACTGTATGTCATTCCTGGTGGTATGTGCTAGCATAAAAAGGCAAATAAGAAGCTGTTCCTGCCCTCAAGGAGTTCTCAGGCTTCTGGTAAAGAAAATAAGACATCATATAATTAGCAGTGCCCTATAAGAGGGGAAGAGAATGTTAGAACCCAGGTCTCTCCGTATTCAGGCAATGTTATTTCTCATCATAAATGCGAAGAAAATGTAATGTGTTTTGGTGAAAAGCTTAGGAAGTTTATAGACAAATAGGGTGGTTGGAATACTGACTATATCACTTCCCACCTTGGGCAATAACTTTAAACTTTTCTAAGCCTTAGTGGTCTTATTTGTAATAAAACCCAAATGGCTGAGCTTACCTGAGGACAAAATGGATGTGAAAGGGCTAAGAAAAGTGTAAGTTACTGGCCATTCACTCAAATATTCAGGTATCTACTCTGTGCTAAGCACATAGTAGTCTCTCTGGGAATACAGGGATGAAAACCATTTTTTCTTTTTTTTGCTGTCTTCAAGGAGCTTCTAGTCAAGTACAGTGTTGTAATAAATGTTCAAAAGGGAAAGCTTAAGTTATGTGTGATGCAATGAGAGAAGCACAAAACCTTGTCTGGAGGGAGTTGGAGGGATAGGCTTTAGAGAGCCAGCTTTGAGAAATGTATAGCATCAATTTAAATATTTTCAATGTTTGTTCTCAAGAATTTTAAAATTTTACATGAGAAAAAAACTAGAAATAGCTTGAGTAGGAAGAGGGAATATTTTGAGTTAACAGTGTCCAATACAGCAAAACATTAATAATAATGATGATGATGATGATGATATTAATAACAATAGCTAGTGTTTATTGAACACATATTAGGTGCTGGGCATGGTGTTAAGTGCTTTAATATGCCTTAGCATATTTAATTCTACCTGTATTGGTTTACAGTTTGTGGTCTTGCCTGGAAACATGATACTCTCCCATTTTTTTATTTTCTCTGCTATCTTCCAACCACAAAACCATGAAATTTTAGATTTGTCTGCCAAGTTTCAAGATAAACACTATTGGTCCTATTTTAACTTACTTCCCTCCTGCCTTTCCCCTAAGCACTTTTTGACGCCCACCCCACCTCCAGTTCTATCGATATGGATTCCATATTTAGATGTACTATTCATTTTTCTCATATTTAAAAATGGTCCAAGAAATGTGTCTTTCAGTGCTGTAACTCCTGTTTTGAAATCCCTGTGTGAGCCAAGAACTTCACTTCATCCCAAGAGAGATTCTTAATGCAGATAGATTTTAGTCTTAAGCAACAGATAGACATTTATAAAATCCAAGAGCTCTAGGGCACACCAGAGCCTTAAACTTTGTTACCCCAAGAGCAACAACATAGATGGAGGTACAAGAGATGATTATATCTTAATCCAATCATTTTTAATATAAACTATTCTTCAGCGGACCCATAACAAAACATCTCTGAGTTTTTACAATAGAAAGTTTTGCTATCGATTACACTGGAGGAGAAAAAAGCCACTACACATCCTTGAGATATATGGTTTTTGTATCTTCACAAATAGAGGGAGATATGATTTTCAGAGAAATTCATTTCCAAGTTCTTTTTCAATTTGTTCTTTTTTGAATAAAGTTCTTAACTAGGTCATGCTGGCTGCCTGGCTTTCAACTAGTTTGAAAAAAAGTATTTCTTTGATTTTAAAAATGGGGCAATACATGTTTTAATTAGAACAACTGAATTAGTATATATCAGTGTGATCCAGAACAGTTACTAACCTCAGAATGGTGATAATTAAGTCTTATGTCTCTTACCAAAATGCAAGATCTGGATGTAATCTTTTGAGTCATAAGTTCTCTAAAGTGTACACCTTCCTATTTCATGCTTTCTTGCTTTTGCTCATGTCCTCACCACTACTTCAACCTCCACTCTCCTCTTCACCTAGCTAACTCTTACATACCCTTTAAAAGTCAGTCTTTACCCTTTAAATTTCACATCCTCTAAGAAGCCATTTCCTGATTCCTACCCCCAACTCTAGACCACAGGCCAAGTTAAGTATTTTTTTCTTCTAATAATCCTTGTGTTGATTTTTGTCACAGCACAAATGATCCTATATTATTATTACACCAAATGTAATGTTACGTGCTCACCAAACCCAATTCTTTTCCCTCCCAGGCACACAGTGAGACTGTATTGTTCAGCCTTCCTACAGTTGGGAAGGACTATGGACTGAGTCCAGCAAAGGGAATGGAAGAGATCTTCACTTTTTATAAGCACAATCTTCTACCATCTCTCTTTTCTCTCATCTGCCAATTAGATGCACACATCTGGGTCCCCACTTGACTGTGGAGGTGAGTTTCCCTACTAACTAACCCACATACATTATAAATAAATGAGAAATAAACTTTTATATTAAGCAACTGAGGTTTTGAGGTTGTTTGTTGTGGCTTATATTGACTAACATAAAAAAATTAATAATAATGTCCCTCTTGCTTTCTAGACTATGAGCTTCCTGAAGTCAGTGGCTATGTTTTATTTATGTTTCTATAACATTCAAGGAAGATGCTAATGGATAGTGGGTGCTCAGGAAATAAATATCTTTTCCTGGAGTACTTCTCACAATTACTTTTCCTTAGTTCCCTAGGAAACTACCAATAATTTTGGTTTTTCTTTTGTTTAATAGGATGAAAAGAAGAACATTTTGGATCTACCTGGGGCAGGACAAATAAATGAGTAAATATAAGGTAAGTTATCTGGAGCTTCCTGAAGCCCAGGTTTCTCAAGTCAAGCATGAGAAGATGACAGATCAGAGTATCCATGAATTAACTGAAGATCAATGATTTTCACATTAGAAATCAAATTGATAGAAAAGATACCCACCAACTAATTATGGCAACTAATGTACTTCATTTCAAAGATAATTCAGTATTACTAGTACAGCCAAGCTCTTCAGCTCATTAGTGAATAAAATGGGCAAAATCCCTAATATCAATGAGAAATTATTTTTTAATAAGGTACTGGTACTAGTTAATGCCAATTTGTATCCCAGATCTTTTCTCTGACTTTCTCTGGACTGTTCTGTACCCTGAGAGGGACCTGTATAAAATACACACCCGAAAGCACTCTTTGATCTGCTAGGGGGCCTGAAACCCAGATTAAGACACTTGGACTCTAGGTAGCAATGACTTGAACAGTGCCATTTTAAAAGACTCTGGGGGAAACAAGATGTGTAAGATATATTCCCAACCTATTTTCAACAGTTTTGCATTTCATGAAATACAAACTCTATATTTGAGTCATCCTATAGTTAATGAGAAAAAAAAAGTTAAATACGGCCAATTTCTTCACTTAAACAATGATAAATCCTGGATATTTTCCCCCTTTCCTCTCTTAGAGACAGCCCTCACCAGGAGGTAGGCATTAAGAAAGCCACATTAGTCTTGTCGTGGGCATACCCGGAATACTTTGCTTTGTCCTATTAAATTTAAGAAAAACCAAAAATTATCAGTAGTTTCACTGGGAAAGTAAGGAAAAGTAATCATGAGAAATATCCCAGACAGCTCAGTGAATAATTATAGCACATGACAAAGACTTAAAAAAAGAGTACTTACTTTAACTGAACATCTGAAATGTTGTATTTATACAAAGAAAAAGTGTGAGGGAAATGAATGATCCCAGATCCAGCAAGACCATATATGCTTATAGAATATTCTCATCTTCAGGGCTCTGTCGTGTGTAACTAGGGTAGCCAGTGCCTTAAAGCCTGTAAGTTTACAATGTGTACTCCTATTTATAGATACTTGGGGCATCAAGAAAACACTTGGATCCTAGTTCAGTCACTGAGGGGGAGGTTAGGGGCTCTCAACACCATTCTTGGGGGAGGGACAAAGTCAGGGAAATTAATATTCTGTACTGGGGGTTAGTGTAGAGTTTACTTTCCAGGTGAGTGAGTATAAGCCCTGATAAGGAAATGAAAGTCTGATGATAGGGGAAGCAAAAGAGGAGATAAGTAACCAACTAACCTGCAGTCAGCTTTACCCTGAAGCTAATGAAACTCAAGCTTGGTGTGTGGCACTGGGGGGAGCAGGGGATATAAAAATTCCCTACTTGCACAGGTCCATTTTAAGGATGTGGTATGGGTCCAGGTAATAGGATTAAATGTCAATAATCAAAGAGAATTTAAGATTAATCATTGCACAGGAAAACATGGTATGTTCTAAAACTTTAAGATATATGTATGAAAAAATTTGATAAGAGGTTTACCCAAATTTCATTGTAATTCTAAATTTTACATTACTAATAAGTACTTCTAGTGTAATTCTAAATTTTACATTACTAATAAGTCATGACACTGAAATAAACTTTTTAAAAACCATCAATAGATAAAAAATTATTTGATCAACCATTTTATAGGAAAGACTAAATTAGCTTTCTATTCTTCAGAAAATGATGTTACAGAATCACAGTCAACATGAAAAGATCAGAGAGTATGCAGCCAAAAATATGGGGAGAAAATTATTACATAAGTATATTAGGAAGTTAATTAATAAAAATATTATGCTATTTTAAAATATTTTATGATGTCTGTAGCATTTAAAATATAACTTGTCAGCTTTGAAGAAATTTGTAATTTATGATGCTTTCTTTATTCTAACTCAACAGTAGCTTTCATAATGAAGTTAGATTTATAATGTCATATGGTCTTAAAGCAGCCCACCAAACTGAATAAGCTTAAGGCCCCACAAACTTGGATGCATCCCAGCTCACATGCACTCATCACTTGCAATGTAAGATCCCTCTGTCAGTGAGCAACCCAATTTAGCTAAAGTCTTTCTTATCCCTGCCTTATCAAACCAAAGACCAGGGGAAAGGGGGTTGAGGGAGTAATTCTGGGCTGAAGTCAGCCTAGGCAGAGCAACATGGTATATAGCACAAAGGATGCAGTTTCTGTCAGATAGAACTGGGCTTGAATCCAGCTTCTTTCACAACTGTTAGCTCATATGTTCCCTTATCATCTCTGAAGAAACAGGTTCTCTGTGACCCTTGGGGAGTTTTTTTGTTTTGTTTTGTTTTGTTTTTGTTTTTGTTTTTTTGTTTTTTGTTTTTTTAAATCAGGTGTCATTAACATACAGTGTTACATTAGTTTCATGTCTACAATATAGTGATTCAACAATTCTATACATTTATCAATACTCATCAAGATAAGTGTACTCTTAAGCCCCTTTAATTTATTTCACCCATCCTCTCAACTGTCTCCTCTCTGGCAACCACTAGTTTGTTCTCTGTATTTAAAAGTCTGATTTTTTGTATGTCTCCTTTTTCCTTGTTTGTTCATTTGTTTTGTTTCTTAAATTCACATCTGAGTGAAGTCGTATGGTATTTGTCTTTCTCTGACTGACTTATTTCACTTAGATTTATACTCTCCAGGTACATCCATGTTGTTGCAATTGGTAAGATTTCATTCTTTTTTATGGCTGAGTAGTATTCCATTACACATATATACCACATCTTTTTTATCCATACGTATGCCAATAGATGCTTGGGTTGCTTTCATATCCTGGCATTATAAATAATACTGCAATAAATATAGGGTTCCAAATATCTTCCAATTAGCGTTTTTATTCTCCTTGGGAAAATAGCCAGTATTGAAAAATCAGATCATATAGTACTTCTCTTTATAATTTTTTGAGGAAACTCCATATTGTTTTCCACAATGGCTGTACCAATTTACCTTTCCACCAACAGTGCACAAGGGATCCTTTTTCTCTGTATTCTTACTCCCATTTGTTATTTCTTGTGTTTGTTATTTTAGCCATCCTGACAGTTATAAAGTGATGTCGAATTGTGGCTTAATTTGCATTTCCCTGATGATTATTGATGCCAAAATTCTTCACGTGTCTGTTGACCATCTCTATGTCTTCTTTGGAAACATGTCTATTCAGCTCCTCTGACCATTTTTAAATTGGATTATTTGGTTTTGGCGTTGAGTTGTTCTTTACATATTTTGGATATTAATTCTTGATTGTATATATGCCACTTGCAAATATCTTCTACCATTCAGTAGGTTGCATTTCGCTTTGCTGGTTGTTTCCTTCCTTGTCTAAATGCTTTTTATTTTGATGTAGACCCAATAGTTTAATTTTGCTTTTGTGTCCCTTGCCGGAGGAGACCTATTTAGGAAAATGTTTCAAATGGTAATCAGAGACATTACGGCCTATGTCTTCTTCTAGGAATTTTATGGTTTCAAGTCTTACATTTAGGTCTTTAATCCATTTTTAGTTTATTTTTGTGTATGTTGTAAGAAAGTGTTCCAATTTCATTCTTTTGCATGTAGTTATTCAGTTTTCCCAACACCAACCTGTTGAAGAGACAATATTTTTTTCCATTGTATATTCTTGCCTCTTGGCAAGTTCTTTTTTTTTTTTTTAATTTTTATTTCATTTCAGTGTAACAGTATTCATTGTTTTTGCACCACACCCAGTGCTCCATGAAATCTGTGCCTTCTCTAATACCCACCACCTGGTTCCCCCAACCTCCCACCCCCCGCCCCTTCAAAACCCTCAGATTGTTTTTCAGAGTCCATAGTCTCTCATGGTTCACCTCCCCTTCCAATTTCCCTCAACTCCCTTCTCCTCTCTAACTCCCCTTGTCCTCCATGCTATTTGTTATGCTCCACAAAAAAGTGAAACCATATGATGATTGACTCTCTCTGCTTGACTTATTTCACTCAGCATAATCTCTTCCAGTCCCGTCAAAGCTGTGATCACCAAGACAGCATGGTACTGGCATAAAAACAGACACATAGACCAGTGGAACAGAGTAGAGAGCCCAGATATGGACCCTCAACTCTATGGGCAAATAATCTTCGACAAAACGGGTAAAAATATACAGTGGGAAAAAGACAGTCTTGGCAAGTTCTTAAACCTTACTGAGACTCAGAGTCATCCCCCAACATGATAAGGAACACATGAGCTAACAGTCATGAAAGAAACACTTGATAAACTTAACTATTGCATACAGAAGTATTAGGAGTAAGTAATTTGGCTGAAGCCATGGGTGGTAGAATTAGGATTTGGAGCCCAGATTTTTCTGAGCAAAGGCACATTCCTGTTACCATTACACCATGACATCCCCTGAAAACAACCACACCTTGCCTGTGCCACACATGTTAATGGACATGATTTGGGGTATTCATGAAATCAACATGTAACCTTTATCTTTCTTCTATTTCACCCAATCAAACAGCCTTGCTACCATTCTTGATGGGTGTGGTCTCATGACTCAGTTTGTGTGTCTACATCACTAGGGAGGTTGAATGGATTACGCAGGACTGCCAGCTTCAAGTCAACTAAGATTTACTTAGTACATAAAGTTATTTTTAAAGTCCTTATCTTTCAGACGTATATACTGAAGTATTTATGGAATAAATCAGATAATATGGAATTTGCTTTAAAATAATACAGTGAAAGAGGGGTTAGAAGGAAGTGAGTAGCAATAAAAATGAAAAATGGTGGGTTGAGTTGATCATTGATAAAGCTGAATTATGAGTACATAAAATTCATTGCACTACTTCTGTTTATTTTTGTATTTTGCAGAGTAAAAAGTGAAAAAAAAATGAGTCATTGAACACCACTCCAAATGTACTTGGGACTTTTTCCAGCCCTTTCTCAATTTGCCTCCTGGCATTTATTGTGTGCTCCATTTAATTTCAATTTTTCTGATAACTATACAAGCCAAAAATCATTATTGTGTGGCAGTAATATTAATAGTAAAAACAACAGCCTCCATTTTTTAGAGTGCATATTCTGTGCAAGTTCCGGTACAACATAATTTATTTTCATTTTCTCCTTTGTTCATCATAAGAAGACTATGAAGTAAGCACTTGTACTTAATTTTATGGATGAGGAAACTGAGGTTCAGGGGGATTAAGCAACCTGACCAAAATCTACAGTAAGTAATATCTTCAAATCTTGGGCCTTAACCACTATGTGACCTGTTTCCCAGTTTCCACTTTATACTCTAAGAAAATACCAAGCTATAGCAGGCCACTACCTAACTGGAGGAGGAGGCAATATTGTAAAAGTGAATTAAATGACCCTAAGTTTTCTCTAGCATCATACTCCAAATCTAAAAAACAGTCATTACAGGACTTTTCTATATATGCTGTATTGTAAAGGCTAGAAGGATTCATGTATTTCCTTTTATGAGCTTAAATCCAAAATAAGAGAACACAAACATCAACAGATGTAATGAGGCATTTTTGTTTGACCTAAAAAGAAAAAGAATGTAACAACAATAAAACAAGTAGAAGGAAAGAGAGGGGGGGAAAAAGCATTGAACACTGACTGTATTTGGTACTTGACATATACAAGAGATTGCTATTTACAACTCCAAATTCTACACAGAGGGATGAACCTCACTAAGTAGATGTTTGGTTCTGCAGAGCACCTCAAACCTGGACCTTAAAGGGGATGTGGGTTAGAACCGGAAAAGAGTTAAACATACTGCAAAAAGAGAGAGAATTTGGAAATTGAGAAGGAGATATAATCTGGGAGGACAGGACCAGAAGAGGGTGAAAAACAAGCAGAGGGTGAAAACCTGGAATACCATGAGGTACAACATGGAAAGTGAAAAAAGTCACTGGTAGCAGAGTAGTTCACTAATGGACTATTTCTACCTACTGACTTTTTTTCTTACCACATAAAAACTATGGGTATCTTGCCTGTGAACCTCAAGGTACCACCACTATGAGTACATGAATTCACAGACTCATAGCTGGGTAAGGGGAAGAAAAAATATAAAATTTTGAACTAGTCACATGATTGAAAAGCTAGATATTCTAAAAAGATTCCAGATAGCTAAGGTGGGATTCTGATATAGCATTTCTAATAAAGCAGTGAGAATACCACAGATAACTGAGGGAAGAAGAAAAAATGACCAAAGGTCCTTATACAATACTGGCCTGATGTTTTGGGCTATCAGATTAGAATAGCAACAGAGGTCTAACCTGCTGAATAAACCTAAACTGACTGAGAGGCTCTTACTTTAAGCTTAAATGGCTATGGAGTTTCCGAATCTTCTGTCCAGAACCTTCTCAATTATAAGAAGCAGATTCAGATTGTTAAGATGCAACAATCTTTATATGTATAGGACAAAGCTTTACCACCAGGTGAGCAGTAAAAGCATTTTTAGTTTCCTCTTAATAATGGAAACCTATGGTGCCCCCATCATTGGATTAGCCTGGCTGAAGAGATTCGGAGCCAAACTGGTTGACTTTGAGCAGGAAACACTTACATTATTCCTCATCCACAGCATCACAGTTTGCTTTGGGCTGGCCACTATGAAATCATCTCCTGCCACCTGGATATCTGCAGTAACAGTGATTTTTTCCTAAATTTCCCAGTCATTCTGGTCAAAGAGATTTTTGTATCACTAAGCAGTTCTTTATGAGGTATTTATGAGGTACCGGGATGTATGTGCTGGGGTTAGCTGGAGAGTTACATCCCAGAGCACATGTCCCAAACTGGAAACACTCAAGAGTCCATTCCTACTAAAAACCTCATGTCTTACATCCAGCTTTTCTAATAGTACTCATTAGCAATTCCAGGATTTCTTTAGACTTTAAGCAAAGGTAGATAAACATTTCCTGTACAGGACAAGATGATAAGTATTTTCAACTTTTAAGTTATATAGTCCCTGTCACAACTATTCAACTCTGCATTGTAGCACAAAATCAGCCATAGACAATTTTTTTTATTAACAAATAATGTATTATTTGTTTCAGGGGTACAGATATGTGATTCATCAGTCTTACACAATTCACAGCACTCACCATAGCACATACCCTCCCCAATGTCCATCACCCCGCTACCCAATCCCTCTAACCCCCTTCCCCTCCAACAATCCTGTTTGTTTCCTGAAATTAGAGTCTCTTATGGTTTGTCTCCCTCTCTGGTTTCATCTTACTTCATTTTCCCCTCCCTTCCCTCATTTCTCAAATTCCTCTTATCAGTGAGATCATATGATAATTGTCTTTCTCTGATTGACTTTTTTCGCTTAGCATAACACCCTCTAGTTCCAACCACATTGTCAGGAGGTAGGCTGGGTTTAGCCCACAGGCCATAATTAGCTGACCTTTAATCTAAGATGTTAGTAGAAAACTGTTTCATACCGTAACATTGGTAGCTTCTTTCCCTCACTTATCCTTAATGACATTCTTCAGAATATAGTAGGCCTCAGCTCCAACACTCATGGCTTTCTTGATGTTTAGAGCATCAATAAGGATAACCATGAATTCCTGAATTGCCATTTTTTGCCATTGTGGGAGTTAACGTGATTCACACTAAATAATAATAAGATAGCATCTGCATTACTATCCAGGTCAGCAATATGGCAGTATAATGAAACTCCATTTCCAGTATATCGAGTCTTATAAATGGTAAAACACTCCTAGTGTACATCTTCATGAATCTGGATTTATTCTTGGTGCCATTCTTTTTCCCTCCTAATCCACAACACTCAATGTTTTATTGTTGTGCTCAGAAGTCCTGGAGATACCTTTCCTACAGAGCTGGTTTTTCTCTCTCTGACATCTAGGGCATCACAAAGACCAGTTGACCTGGCAGCTCTGAAGATATTTATCCAGTACAAAAATCTACCTCAAGGGGCACCTGGGTGGCTCAGTCATTAAGCATCTGTCTTTGGCTCAGGTCATAATCCCGGGGTCCTGGGATCGAGCCCCACATTGGGCTCCCTGCACAGCGGGAAGCCTGCTTCTCCCTCTCCCACTCCCCTTGTTTGTGTTCCCTCTCTCACTTTGTCTCTCTCTCCTTGTCAAATAAATAAAAATCTTAAAAAAATATCTTCCTCAATAGACAGGGTTCTATCAGAATCAAGGATGTCTCTGGCAATGATCTTAAGAACAGGAGTAGTTCTGGCTTAGATTCTGGGCACCCAGGAAAAGGCAAGACGATGCTGTAGAGTAGTGTTAATGCTATCAACTAAAGAATTCTAAGAATAGGAAGGTCTAATGTTGAATTTGAAATTATCTATGTACGTGAAATTATCTATGATACACTGTAAGCCTATTTCCCCAAATCTTAAAATCAGCTGCATGTTCAAATACATTTATAAGTGGAGTTTTGGGGTAAGTGACTAATTTAGCTCAGGTTCTCATCATTTCTTCAGTTAATTCTTCATTGACCTCCCTGCCATTAGTCCTAACTCCTTACAACTTATTATTTATCCTACCAATGCCAGAGTGATTTTTTTAACTTAAAATCTTATCATGTAATTCCTCTTTATATCTCTCCTTCTGCTGTATATCCTTACTATATCCCCTTAGGCTTCAAGAAAAGTCCAAACTCTTCAGTTTCGTCTTCAAAACGCTTTCACAATTCTACAGCCTCATGCTCTGCAATTCCTCATCTTCCTCACAACCTATATTACTGACATACAAAGTATCCTGCAGTTCCTTGAAGAGATCATACTCTTGTTTACCTCAGACACGTCCCAAATGGAGCTCTCCCATTTGGAATATGTTTCTTATTAGTTTCTGTCTGTTTAACTGCTCACCTTTTAGGTAAAATTCAGGTATCTCTTGTCCCAGGCAGCCTTCTCTGGTCATGAAGCCCACACAGCCTAGTTTGGGTGTTCCTGTTTGATTTTAGCAAAATTCCTTTATTTTGCTTATTGTACTTATTTCTATGTGCTATTATGCATAATTGATTACTTATCTGTTCTCACCAACTCATATTAACTCCTTGAGTAGAGGGACTGAAATTTCTCCCCTTATTTTTAGTTTTGTGCTTTGTTTTGTTTTGTTTGGTATCAGCAGGCCCTATGATGCACCAAAATGAGATACACAATGTAGAATTTTGAATAATGAATTAAATTCATGACAGTTACTTTAGGTTCCAACTGACAATACTTCAAAACCTAGAAGAGGAGAGTTAGGAGATATATAAAGCTATACAAGTAAACATCTATTTTTAAGGTGCATTAATATGAATAAAGAAAAGTACACATATCATAAATTTATAACTCAATCTGAGCACATTTGTGAAACTAGCATTCAGATTCAAAAACACAGTATTACTAGCACCTTATATATCCCCACTCATGCTCCCTACCCATTGCTACCCATATCAAAGTAAACACTGCCCTGACTTCTAATGCTTAGATTAGTTTTGTATGCTTTTAAACAACATACAAATACAGTCATATAGTTTGTACTCTTTTATGTTGGCTTTTGTAACTTAACATAATGTCTGTGAGATTCATCCATATAGCTGCATGTAGGTATAGATAATTCATTCTCATTGCTGCATCATGTTCCATGTGTGATTATAACATAATGCATCTATCTACTCCATATCCATTCTACTGTCAATGGATATTTGGATACTTTCCTTGGGACTTGGGACTATAATAGTGCTATGAACATATCTTCTGGTGAACACACATACACATTTTTGCTGAGGATAAACTAGCAGTATAATTTCTGGGTCACAAGGTATACATATGCTCAGCTTTAAAAGACCCTGCCAGAGTTTTCCAAAGTAACTGCACCAACATAGAACTTCTTTTAATTCAAGAATATGTTGAGCTCATAGAAAATCTCTATGTAAATACAAAGTACTGTTATTAACTCAATGCCTCATTTGCACAAGATCATCTTGTTCCACAGCAATTAAAAATAACATCTTTGATTAGATGAAATCAAATACCTACTGGGATTTGCATTTATAATCTAGATGTGTCACACTCTTTTAGCTAATCAAAATTAGATTCTGACATGCTTTCAAATGTATCAGCAGAAAAACAAATGCTGGTGTGCTGACTTTAAAACATATTAGGTCATGTATGTTAGGTATCATGTCAATATTTTCTTTAGAAATGTCCCAGTTTGTCAAGTGATTGCAAAGAACACTGACATACAAAAGCAATATTTTCTATAACCTCACTGTACATTTTGCAATATTCTACTCCACCAATTCTAGATCTGATCTGATAAGATCTGATTCACCAATTCTGATCTGATCCACCAATTCATAGAATTTATGTCATCTTGAGCATCCCACGGATAAGTGGTTCTCACTTTTACATTAATTGTTTTTAAACTGTAAATCTGTTATACTAATAACAGTACAGAAAAGAAGCTTGGAAAAAAAGAGGAAATATATATCAGAAGGAATATAAATATCACTGGTAATCCTACTTCGCACCAAAAATTATTAAAACTTAAGTGCTTATTCCTCCATATTTTTCCTATATATTCCTTTCCTTTTTATGTACTTATAAATATTTATTTATTTGAGAAAGAGAGAAAGGGCAGGGGGAGGGACAAAAGGAAAGGAAGAGAGAGAATCCAAGGAGACTTCGAACTGAGCATAGAGCCTAATGTGGGACTGTCTCATGACCCTGAGATAATGACCTGAGCTGAAATCAAGAGTCCGATGCTTAACTGACTGAGACACCCAAGAGCCCCCCTTTTGTATTTTTAACAGTATTTTTAAAACAAAAATAGAAACATATTATACATACATTTTACCTGGTTTTAGTTTTTATATCATGAAAATCTCACCATATCAATTTACATAAAATTTTAAAGCTCAAACAAAATGACATAGCATGTTAACAAGTAATTATCATTTTAAGCAAAAGATCAATTTCTACTTTTTCACAAACACTATGAAAGCATAAAATGACCACAGCTCTTGGTTAGATAATATGGGTATTACTATCATGTCACTGGGAAGAATATCATTCTAAGGACTGAGTGAGCTGTATTTGAATCCTGGCTTTATCACTGTTTTATTGGGAACCAGTTACTTGGTATAAATAAGCCTAAGTTTGCTCATTAAAATACAGAGTGACAAAATATATTTCACCTATTTGTCATGAGAATTGGGTGAAATAATATATAGGGAAATTCTTGACATGGTGACTGGCACATAAAAGGTATTCAATAAATTTGCTTGAATCTGCATCTGTGGGAAGTGCAAAAATCGCAAGAAACCGACACTATCCTTTAGAAATTCAAAATCTAACAGTAGAGTTGGGATAGTTATACAAATCAGTAAGAAGAAATCCATTTTCATTGATTAATGCCTACTCTATGCTCAGGACCATGCTGTACACTTTCATTTCTATAGTCCTAGAGTGAGATGGGAATCCTTTTTGAGGTGGATAAAATGGCCATTTGTCAACTTTGTGTCTTAATTTTGTTATCGGGGCTGGAAGCAAATCTTTGTCCCCTGTTTTCTATAAAGTTCCCCTTAAAATTATTTACATACAGAGCAATTTCTCTCAACCCAGCCATGATCTCTAAAACATTTATAGGCCAAAAGTGCATCTTTACTTTTACTCAACCAAAATGCCCATTTGGGTGACTTCCCGAAAAAAAGAATAACATTCAATAAAGGTGGAATTCAGATCCATACTTCTGCAAAATAGAAAAGAGACAAAAGCTATGAAAGGACAGTTTTTCTTGTTTTTGCCTCTACTCATCCCCTATTTCCATCAAACCTTCAAAGACCTTTGCTGCTTCAATTTAGCAATCTTCCCCAGAGTCTCTGTAAGAAGGAAGCTTCTTCCAAAAATATGGTATGGGGATTGGAGCATCTTATTCCAGGGATCATTTCATTCTCCCTATGTAGTGATGCCTCTTATAGTAAAAATGAACTATCTGTATCTACTCTCTTTATATCTTCCATAAGCTTTGCTCTCACTTCCTGCTGGCTTCTATCAGATTTCCATCCTATGCAAAGCCACGGACCCTCTTGGTTGGTCCTTTAGGAACCCCTCTGTGACCCTGGATCTGACCTGCCAGCATTAGAAGTACTGGGATTGTAAGAACAAAGGTGAGAGAGAAAAAAGGGTCAAACATGGTGGCATATCTGTCTTTTAGCAGTAAAAATAAAACCTCATCTTGTATTTTTTCAAAAAATGTTTAACTAAAATTCTTAGGAAAGGAGGGGGGAGTAGTTCAGAGGATAGTTTATTAAGGCAAGCTAAGATTCCTGCCTTTTTAAAAGAAGAGGAAAAAGGCATTAGATAATTTTCAATCTTGTTAAGAGAAACACATGGTTAAGAATGAATGTTACAAATTTGAAGTTACAATTGAATAATTATACGTAGAAATTTCTGCTCCACAATGAGAACAGAAAAAGAAATTATCAATCCAACCTAATGTAGGGGGAAGAAAAATAACAAAAGTATGGTAAACCTCTTACCCCTACTCTTCATCTCTTTTCTTCCTGAATAATTCAGTCCTAAAAGCCATTAGGTGAGGCAGTACAAGATAGAAGTCCACAGTTAGAAAGTTTCTGGGCTTTGGGAGCCCAGAAACTGGGGTATCAGAATATAAGCAGGATAAATATTCATGAGAGTATGGGGGCTGGATGGAGCCTGAGTTAAAGGACTATCTACACTCCTTTTTTTTTTTTTTTCCATTCTATCCTCTGGGAAAGGCTATCAGTCTTCCACTTCTCAGTACTTTGGAGTAAATGGGTTGGCATTCTGATATCATCTACAGGAAGTGAAGCCTTCCAATACACAAACTCTTACTAAGTAAAAAATCATGTTTTCCCCCACTTTAAAGTGACTCCCATCTCCCAATTATCTCTCAAAATAAAAAAATTATCTGTATTCTCTAGCTTATGGGGACTATGTGGAAAAAAACTACATTTTCATCCCTTTATGTTCAGTTTTGACAAGTGCTAGTGGTATGTGCTTTAATCTATTACCCAGGAATGAAATTACAAGACATGATAAGCACTTAATTTTGCAGTGGGAGCCCAAGAAAATGAAAATCTGAGTTTAAACCTTGGGCAAAAGGAGGTTTTAAGACTATTTGAAATATAAGCCAAAATATAGTTTACCTAAATTAGGAAATCTTACAGAAATTATTAGAAAAAGAAGATCACATCAAAATATTACTGCAAGTGGCATTTGTAGATATATGTTTTCAGTCTGAAATGGCTGACAAGGTTTTGTTTGCAAGTTCTTGCCTACTGAGTGATAAAACAATATATCTCATATTTAATGTTTTTGCCTTACCCATTTCTAAAAGTGTTCACACACTAGGTTTTATTTAATATCCATGATAGGCCAGGTGCTATTTTTCCAAGGTTTTAAGCCATAAAGGCAGAACCAGAAAGGCTAAGTGACTTGTTTTATATCATTTCTTTTACCCTCACAACTACTGCATGAGAACTGTGCTATCAACCATACTTTACATGTGAGGAAGTTGACTTTGTTAGGTGATCTATGCTCATTGCCACACAGATTCAGGATCTAAAACCACAGTTGGGTAACTTTCTATCCATAAGACTTCAATGCCTTTAGCCTATTTACGAGCATCATCTGTGTTGGACTTACCAAGTTTGGTCTCCTCTATATGGTTGCCTCTTAGATAAACTACTTCCTAATTATGAATAATCATTAAGGTTATACTTATTTCCCTCATAAAAAGGGTAGAGATTATTGTATCTCTTTGGTGTTTTGTGCATTATTTTTTAAAATTTCATTTTATTTTTTATTTATTTGATAGAGAGAGCGAGAGTGTGAGAGAGATAGCATGAGCGGGGGAGGGGCAGTGGGAGAAGCAGACTCCCTGATGAGCAGGGAGCCTGAGCCCTGGGATCATGATTTGAGTGGAAGGCAGATGCTTAACTGACTGAGCCACCCAAGTGCATTATTTTGATATGAAGAAAAAAAAAAAAAAGAGCAAAGGAGAGGCTCAGCAGGAACTCACAACTCCTTGGCAGGAAACTGATAAAATATGTGCCTGTTCCCTGAGGATATACAGGTTGCAAGGTACTAATCCCTAACTAACCCCCAAATGTAAACTAAGCAGAAAGAACACTAGAACAATACAAGATAGAGAGATCAATGGAACAAAGTTAAGTTTTTAAAACTCAGATTTCTATCCACAGTCTCATCCCAGTGAAGGAACAAGAAGGATCCTCTTTCATTAAACAGCAGTCACCAGGCCCCTGACAGAGAGATGGAGATGAAGAGTATCTGAGTCCTTGAGATGCTCACTAATAGTAGAGAAAGACAAACAATTTTAATACAAAGTAATATTAAGAGGAGGTACACCCAATTCAAGTTAATAAGTATAGCAGAAATCCTCTTAGAGAAGCACAAAATGAGTTCATGCTTGATAGATCACCAGGATTTTGCCAGGAGATGAATGGGAAAGGAAGGAAGAGCAAGTACAAAATAGAGTTTGTGAAGGTATCCCGGGTCTGGTAATGACCACAGGCAAGTGTGGCTAGAGGTAGTATGAAAGGCAGGAAGTAGTACTCAGGTGTTTAGTGACTATTGTTAAATAAATGAGAATCATTCTCAACCCCTTTATCTACAAGTCTCTCAGGGATGAAAATCTAGCCAGAAATCTGAGTTTTGAAAATTTAGCTTTGTTCCATTGGTCTCTGTGTCTTCTCCTCCTACTCCTCCCACTCCTCCTACTCCTCCTCTCCCTCCCCTTCTTCTCCTTCCCCTCCCCCTTCACCTCCTCTCCTCCTTTTTCCCTTCTTCTTCTTCTTCTTCTTCTTCTTCTTCTTCTTCTTCTTCTTCTTCTTCTTCTTCTTCTTCTTCTTCTTCTTCTTCTCCTCCCCCTCCTCCTCCTCCTCCTCCTCCTCCTCCTCCTCCTCCTCCTCTGTGTCTTCTACTATTCTTTTTTCTTTACGTTTTGGGATTGCACAAAAGTCCCATTATCCTTATGTGGAGGATTGTCGAAGACCAGTTAATAAGATGCTCCTGAATAATCCAACTAGGATATGGTAATAGTCTGAAGTAAGATGGCATTAGTGGAGATGGAGACAGAATGGATATGAGGGATTTTTGAAAAGCAAAAAAATTATAGAATTTGGGTGATAATTAGTACAACAAACAATTCACCTTTTTTGTTTGTTTTTTAAGCTTCAGGGGTCAAGGAAGAGAAGTTGAGCTGGGCTGTAACAGAAAGCAGGTATGATTCCAATAGCTATAGCAATCTCTCTGAGCACTCACCTCATAGGGATGCTTGGGTGACAACCACTTTTAATTCTTTCCCAACCTGGGTGTAGGAGGGAATTTTCAGAAAAGAGGGATGAAGGACAGCAGAAAAAAGAAACATATTATATTAATGATGACAAGTACCTATTTATCCTTTTTGGGAGTCTTTAGTCATTTGGAGAATGAAACTGTGGCAAGGAAGTGTGGGTTGAAAATTAAGTATGAATACAATTTTATTGCTAGAGAGATGAGGAATTTGGGCAAACTGCTCAAAGAGAAACCAAAGCAGTTAAATATATGAGCTTTGAGGAGCCAGATTTCCCTAAGGATTCATAATAGGCTTTTTTCTAGACCTCCCAAAATAGGGATGGATTTAGAGAACTGGAAAGTATGAGGAAGATCATCCTTTGAACTGGTGAATCTGCAAGTGTGAAAACAGAAACATGCACGGTATTTCCAGGGTTTACTATTGTATTCTTAATGCTCAGCATAGGATGAAGAACAGAGTAAACACTCCATAGATGTTTGTTAAATTAATGCAAAAATTTTCTATGAGGAGAAAACATATATGAAGGCTGGTACAAAATGAGACAAAATAAATGTTGAAATTTACATTGTAAAGAACCTGTTAAGGTAAAGAGCATGGACTTCCTTTTGTAATCAAAGAACAATTAACTATTGGGGCACCTGGGTGGCTCAGCATCTGCCCTTGGCTCAGGTTGTGATCTCAAAGTCCTGGAACTGAACCCCACATCAGGCTCTCTGCTCAGGTGTGAACATGCTTCTCCCTCTCCTCTTTGCTTGTACTCTCTCCCACTTTTTCTGTATCTCTCTCTCAAATAAATAAATAAAATCTTTAAAAAACAAGCAAACCATTAACTAACATACTATGATCCTTCTTGGTGGAGCTACATACGACCAAGACCCAACTACAAGAAACCTGATAGTATCTTGCTTGTACTTAAAAGTAGTTAACTCATATTTAGTGAACAGATACTCTTTCCCAGGTTCTAAAGTAGGCCTTGAGATGGATCAGACACAACCCAACTCAAAGAGTTCATGACTTAGTGGGAAAAACAGGCATATATGTAAAAACTACAATGCAATATGAAAAATGCAATAATGGACAGAAGAGTTGATGGGGGTTGAAAGTGGGAAGACTATTCCAAGCAGAGGGAACATCATGAGAAAAACATGGAGGCATGTACAAATAGGTGATTGTTGGATACTTATGTACAAATTCTAGCTGAAGCAAAATGAAATGTCAATCTCAATGTGCCTCTCTCCCTTTTCCTCTCTCTCACTCATACCTGAAATATATATATATACAAAATTTATGAACAACTTATTTGAGAATATATTGAAGTTTCCAAAGTCACTTTTCTTCTGAGGAAGCCTCTGTATACAGGAATGTCGTTAATGGTACAACTTACTTTACAAAACCTTGAAAATGTAAATGTAAAAAAGTCTTTTAAAACAATATACTTCAAAAATCCTTTTTAACAACAACAACAGCAACAAATCTTTTTAACTTAAATTTTAATCACCTCAGACTGTGTCACTGCCTAGTCAGCAGGTAATATTGTTGACCTCTCCACCTTTCTGCACAGGAACCATTCTAGGCTGCAAAAAATTCAGACTATTAGGGCTGAAAGAGAAAGTGAAGACCAATCACTTCATTTTCTAGAAAGAGAAACTGAAACCACAGGAGGGAAAGCACTTGTCCAAAATAGCACAGAAAACTGGGGATAGATCTGGTCCTGGAATATGTGTGGTCTTATATTCACCACAATGGGTGCAATATCACATATTTTTGCACCCATATGTCCCAAATGTGACTATACTTGGAGTCCAAAACTCAGAAACAATGTTCTGTCCTGATCCCCACTGTTTCCAATGGATACAACTAAGAGTTCCTTTAAACATGCTGTATTACAAATCACTATTGTAGTTTAAAATAATCTTCAATATTAGCATAGTCCTCAGGTCAGGTCCAGAAGTAAACCTCAGATAAAAAATCTAAGTTTGGAAAATATCTTTAAGATTAATACATGAGTATTATTTAGAACTCTCTCATTTGCATATGACAGAAAGCCAACTACCAACTCTTTAAATAAGAATATTTATTGGCTCTTATAATTAGAAAGAATAAATTGAAGAACTGGATCAGGGCCTCAAATGATGCCCTCAAAATTCTCCTTCTTTCATTTCAGATTCTATCTCTATATAGAACTCATTCTCTCAGTCTCCTTTATGAGGAAGAAGATGCAACTGACAGCAGCTTCAGAGTTCCATCCATTATGGCTTATACTTCAAAGGGAAAGACAGGCCTCCCCTTACCAATTACAGAATGAAAAGTCTCAGGACTCTTACTGGCCCCTCCAACATCTGTCATTTGTCTAGCCCTGAACTGACCACTGTGGCTAAGGGGATGAAGGACCATGATAGGTGAAGCTAAGGTCAAATGGCAGTCTCTGTGATTGAAGGGGTGGAAAATCACAATTGAAAATCCCATTGAAACCACAAGGCATTAGGGAAGAACTATTCCACAAAGGTAAAAAATATCATTAACTTAGAAGGGAGTGAAAAATATTAGCAAACTAAACCAGGAGCTATCTTCTACAAGTGGTATTTATGGTGAAGGTTATTTAAACTGAAATGGAGATTTGATATAGAATATATTTAAGGCTGAGGTAGGAAAATTAAAGTACACATTATTTAAAATTCAGCTGGGATCCTTTTTTGCCACATCCTCACCAATACTTACTTATTTCTTATCTTTTTTATTTTAGCTATTCAGAAAGGTATATAAGGTAATATCTCATTGTGGTTTTGATCTACATTTCCCTGATGAGCACCTTTTCAGGTGTCTGCTGACCATTTCTATGTCTTCTTTGAAAAAATGTCTATTCAGGTCCTCTGTCTATTTTCAACAGGATTATTTCCTTTTTTTTGGTGTTCAGTTGCATAAGTACTTTGAGTTCCTTCCATTTGCAATAACATGGATGGACCTTAAGGGCATAATGCTAAGCAAAATAACTCTGTGAGAGAGAAAAAAAATACCATATGTTGGGCTCCTGGGTGGCTCAGATTGTTAAGATCTGTCTTTGGCTCAGATCATGATCCCAGGGTCCTAGGATCTAGCCCCACATCAGGTTCCTGGCTCAGCAGGGGGTCTGTTTCTTCCCCTCCCTCTGTCTCTCCCCTGCTCATGCTCTCTCTCTCTCTCTCTCTGTATCTCTCTGTCTCAAATAAATAAATAAATAAAATACTTCAACATTTTGTTTGAAAAATTTAAAAAGTACCATATGATTTCACTTATATGTGGAATTTGAGAAACAAAGCAAAACAAAAAAGAGAAGACTAAAATCACTATTAAAATTGAGTCTTGATCCCACATTCTTTTTAACCTTTCATTATTTTTGCTTTATCTTTGCAATGCTCTGCACATTTGAAAATAAATCTTAGTCATCATATGTAATAAAATTAATGTAATTTAAAAAAAAAGAAGAACAAGCTGGTGGTTGCCAGAGGGGAGATAGGTGGGGAATGGGTGAAATAGTTAAGGGGACAAATGCTCAACATCACTTGGTATCAGGGAAATACAAATCCAAACCACAATGTGATATAACCTCACACCAGTCAGAATGGCTAAAATTAATAAGTCAGAAAACAACAAATGTTGGCGAGGATGTGGAGAAAGGGGAACCCTCTTACACTCTTGGCAACGCAAGCTGATACAAAAACTCTGAAAAATAGTACAGAGGTTCCTATCATGTTCCTGCCCTTTGGAAGAAAGCTCTCAGAAACTGAAGAAGATACAAGAAATGGGAAAACATTCCATGCTCATGGCTTGGAAGAACAAATATTGTTAAGATGTCTATGCTACTACCTCGGGCAATCTATACATTCAGTGCAATCCTTATCAAATTACCATACACTTATCTCACAGTGCTCGAACAAACAATCCTGAAATTTGTATGGAACCAGAAAAGACCCCAAATAGACAGACAGATTTTGAAAAATAAAACCAAAGCTGATGGCATCACAATGCCAGACTTTGAGCTATATTGCAAAGCAGCAGTCATCAAGACAGTATGGTATAGGCACAAAAACAGACACACAGACCAATGAAACAGAATAGAGAACCCAGAAATGGAACCTTGACTCTATGGCCAACTATTCTTTGACAAAGCAGCAAAGAATATACAATGGAAAAAAGTCTCTTCAACAAATGGTATTGGGAAAATTGGACAGCCACATGTAGAAGAATGAAACTGGACCATTTCCTTACACCATACACAAAGATAAACTCAAAATGGATGAAAGACCTAAATATGAGACAAGAATCCAGCAAAATTCTTGAGGAGAACACAGGCAGCAACCTCTTCCACCTTGGCTGCATCAACTTCTTGCTAGACATGTCTCCAAAGGCAAGAAAAACAAAAGCAAAAATGAACTACTAGGCCTTCACCAAGATAAAAAGCTTCTTCATAGCAAAGAAAGCAGTCAACAAAACTAAAAGGCAACCTGTGGAATGGGAGAAGGTGTTTCCAAATGACATATCTGATAAAGGGCTGGTATCTGAGACCTATAAAGAACTTCTCAAACTCAATAACCAAAAACCAAATAATCTAGTTAAGCAATGGGCAGAAGACATGAACAGACGTTTCTCCAAAGACATACAAATGGCCAACAGACACATGAAAAAAATGCTCAACGTCACTTGGCATCAAGGAAATACAAATCAAAACCACAGTGAGATACCACTTCACACTGGTTAGAATGGCTAAAATTAACAAGTCAGGAAGCAACAAATGTTGGTGAGGATGTGGAGAAAGGGGAACCCTCTTATACTTTTGGTGTGAATGCAAGCTGGTACAGCCACTCTGGAAAACAGTATGGAGGTCAAGAAGCTAGAAATAGAGCCACCCTATGACCAGCAATTGCACTACTAGGTATTTACCCCAAAGACACAAATCCAGTGATTCAAAGGGGCACCTGCACCCCAATGTTTATAGCAACAATGTCCACAATAGCCAAACTATGGAAATAGCCAAGATGCCCATTGATGGATGCATGGATAAAGATGTGGTATATATATACAATGGAATATTATTCAGCCATCAGAAAGGATAAAATCTTACCATTTACACTGACGTGGATGGAACTGGAGGATATTATGCTGAGTGAAATAAGTCAATCAGAGAAAGACAATTATAATATTGCTTCATTCATATGTGGAATATAAAGAACAGCACAGAGGATCATAGGGGAAGGGGGGGAATGGAATGGGAAGAAATCAGAGAGGGAGACAGACCATGAAAGTCTCTTAACTATGGGAAAGAAACTGAGGGTTGCTGGAGGGATGGTGGGTGGGTAGATGGGGTAACTGGGTGATGAGCATTAAGGAGGGCACATGATGTGATGAGCACTGGTTGTTCTATGTACCTGATAATTACTGAACTCTACATCTGAAACCAATGATGTGCTATATGTTGGCTAACTATATTTAAATTTAAAAAAGAAAAGAGGGACGCCTGGGTGGCTCAGCGGGTTAAGCCTCTGCTTTCCGCTCAGGTCATGATCTCAGGGTCCTGGGATCGAGTCCCGCATCGGGCTCTCTGCTCGGCAGGGAGCCTGCTTCCCCTTCTCTCTCTCTGCCTGCCTCTGTGTCTACTTGTGATTTCTGTCTGTCAAATAAATAAATAAAATCTTAAAAAAAAAAAAAGAAAAGAAAGAGTACACTTCTCATGGTGAGTACTTAGTAATGTACGGAATTGATGAATCATTGTATTGCACACATAAAACTAAATAACACTGTATGTTAATTACACTTCAATAAAAAAACAAATAAAAAGATTCAATTAGGTCCTATAAGATGGACAATAATTAAGACATGGGGTTTTAAAATAGATAAATGTAATTTTAGATATATGGTTAATAGTTAAGAGATAGGAATACTATTTGAGATCTGTGTGATTTAGTGTGAAGATATATAAGATCAATCAACATTCACAAGGAAGAATGTTGAAATGAAAAAAATACAATTTAAAACTTAAATTTATACTTATGTTATTATATTAATGTGATCAGCATATAGTTTAAGTTATAATTATATACTTACTATATATTCTTATATATACACTACACTATATACACACACACACATATACACACACATACATACACATTTATATAATACACATTATGCAGATGCAACATTATGGGAAGGAACTGTGTTTTCTGGTGGACAGGAGATTGATTGATATTGGGTGTGAAATCCCCAGAAAACTTTTCTGGAAGATTACCTTTAACATTAGGAGAAGTTGCTGCCACAAATCTGTAGACACAAGTGCAACAGATTATGTGCTGGTTTTCTTTGCAAAAATCAATCTATAGTTTTTAAATTTCTGGATTTAAACGGCTTCACCTATGCATTCCCAAGAAGGCTAGTACCTCTCTGTTTTATATTAATGCCCTTCAAATTCTTATTATCATTGTCTGCTTCATTATTCATTACTCTAGTATCATCTCTGAGTCAAATGGTTCATCTTAGGTTTTTTCACACCTTCCTCAGAAACCCAAATCTGTATTTTACTTCAGAGACTAAGGGACACTACAGAATAATTTTGAAATTCAGATTACTGGCCACAATTTATTAGAATCTCTGCTCTGAGTGTCACAGGACTGAAATCAAGCTAGGCCAGAGGTTTTGGAGGAAAATCTATTTCCAACCTCATTTTTGATTCTGGCAGAATTCAGTTCCTTGTGGCTGTAGAACTGAAGTACTTATTTCCTTGCTGGCTGTCAGGTGTGGGCTGTTCGCCAAGAGTTCACTGATTTTTTTTTTTCCCTTTTCATGGCTCCTTCCATCTTCAAGCAGATAACAGCATGTCTAATCCTTCCAATGGTGCTTTGAATCTCTGACTTTCTCTATCTCTGACCTCCAAACCCAAATTTGAAAGTTTTATGTAATTAGATCAGGCCCATCCAATCTTCCTATTTTAAAATCAACTAATGTGGAACCATAGTATTATTTACAAAATCCATTTTGCCACAAAGCCTAACATAATCAGAGAGAGCGATTTCTCATCATAGTCACAGATTTCACCCATTCTCCAGGAGAGGGAATTGTCTAGGGTGTATATATCACAGGATACAGAAGCTCTTGGGATTGTGCCAACCACACCATCCTAAAATAGTAAAAATCAAGGTAGCCACACTTTTGCACCTCACCTCAAGCACATCTACTTTTTATGAGGGCTTTCTTGTCCATGCAACCCTGGAAGAAATATTTACTTATTTTAATTACAACTTTTGTTAAAGCACCTTTAACACTTTAGTTTATGAACTTGTTTACACAATTGTCTTTCCTTATAGACAGTAGCTTCTCAGGGACAGAAACTGTGTGAGATACACTGCTACACTTTCAGTGACCAGTATGGGGATTGGCACAGAGCAGGTGTTCAAAGACTATTGCTGAACAGATGAAAAAATGATATAACCCATTAGTGAGCCCAGATACTGCTGTCTTTTGAACCAACTCAAGTATAGTTGGTAGGGAAGGCAGGTATAGCTAAACAAACAAGTGTGAATGATAATGAGCTCTGTAGACATAAAATAAGGGACAAACTTCTGGCTAACATCCTTCTCTTCTTTTTCTCCTTTTGTCCAAAACTAACACTTCATCTTACATTCTGGATTCCAATATTTCCAGCCTCTATGAGGATATCATGCATGTATTATACAATTTTCTTCATAAATGTTCAATCATGTGCTTTCCATTATTTCTTTCACATCAGTCTGAAAACATGTTCAATTTCTCATCAGCCCAAATCTTCCATTTGCTTATGCTGAAACTCAAGGTAGAGTCCTTTTCCTCCTTCCCACCTGATATTGTTCTAGTCTTTCATCTGGATGAATTGATTTCCCTGCCTCCAGTCTTGCACTACTCCAATCCATCTTTCACTCTGATACTAGAGTGAGCTGTAAAACATAAATAAGGATATGAAAGTCCCATGCTCAAAAATCTTTAATATATTCCTCTCACTTACTGAGTCAAGGTCAAGCTCCTTACTATGTTATTTGAAACACTGTATAATATGTATTTCTGAGATATCTCCTGTTATACTCCCATCTGTAACTCCTTCTACCATCACTACCCTATTACTTAAGGGTAATGTTACATAATGACTCAGTAATCCGTAAGCACACAGCATGTGTTCTTACCATCTTCTGTATCTTCTCATGTTGTTTGACCTACCTGAAATGTCCTTCCCTAATGTTTTCAAAGACAGAATTAATTGCTCTCTTCATACATGTGAGTCTATTTTAGCATTTCTCACATAAAATATGTTCTCGCTGATTGTGAGTTCTCTGGTTGCATATTAAAGTCTAGTTCCTAGAAAAAAAAGAGGACAAGGATTCCCTAAAGAAATAACCACTCACACATTCCTTTACTTCCCCCATATGTTTACTGAGTGATTTCTCTGTGCCAGGTACCATGCTGTGTATGTGCTGAAGACACAGAGAGAAGCCCTCCCAAGATTCTTAATGGCACTGATTTCTAACATCTCTCACTACCACTAATACAGTCAGGCATAGAGTAGATGCTCATGTGAAGGACACATGCCAGAAAATTCCAGTTTAAAATGAATTAGATCTTCCATTTTCATCTTTGTATCCACAGCATCTATCAATGAGCATGGCAAGTAGCAGTGCTTAATAAATGTTTATAAATAAAAGACAAATGAATGATGCTACATGGATGGAATAAAGGAGCCAAGGCCACCAAACAGATATTCTTAAGAGCAATTATCCACACAATGTCACCACCCCATTCACTGACGCATTCCCTAAGACATGATTTTTATGTTGAACAAGAGTTGCAAGAGTGGGCATCCTTGTCATTTTCCTGATCTCAAAGGGAAGACTGTCAGCTTTTCTCCAATGAGAATGATATTCACTGTGGGTTTTTCATAGGTAGCTTTTATGAAGTTGAGGAATGTTCCCTCTATTCCTATACTTTGAATCATTTTAATCAGGAATGGATGCTGTATCTTGTCAAATGCTTTTTCTGCATCAATTGAGAGGACCATGTGGTTCTTCTCTCTTCTCTTGTTGACTTGTTCTATCACATTTATTGATTTGCAAATGTTGAACCACCCCTCCATCCCATGGATAAATCCCACTTGGTCATGGTGGATAATCTTTTTAATGTACAGTTGGATCCTGTTAGCTAAGATCTTTCTTGTTGAGAATCTTAGCATCCATACTCATCAGGGATATTGGTCTGAAATTCTACTTTTTGGTGGGGTCTTTCCTGGTTTGGGGATCAGGGTAATGCTAGCTTCATAAAAAGAGTTTGGAAGTTTTCCTTCTGCTTCTATTTTTTGAAAGAGCCTCAGGAGAATAGGTATTATTTCTTCTCTGAATGTTTGGTAGAATTCCACAGGGAATCTGTCAGGTCCTGGGCTCTTCCTTTTTGGGAGGTTTTTGATCACTGCTTCAATCTCAGTACTAGATATTAGTCTATTCAGGTTGTCCATTTCTTCTGATTCAGTTTTGGGAAGTTTATAGGTTTCCAGGAATGCATCCACTCTTGTTCAACATAGTACTAGAAGTCCTAGCAACAGCAATTAGATAACAAAAAGAAATAAAAGGTATTTAAATTGGCAATGAAGAAGTCAAACTTTCTCTCTTTGCAGATGACATGATACTTTATATGGAAAACCCAAAGACTCCACACCCAAAATACTAGAACTCATACAGCAGTTCAGTAATGTGGCAGGATACAAAATCAAGGTAGAGAAATCAGTTGCTTTCCTATACACTAACAATGAAAACACAGAAAGGGAAAAAAGAGAATTGATTCCATTTACTATACATCAAGAATCATAAGATACCTGGGAATAAACCTAAACAAATAGGTAAAGGATCTGTACTTGAGGAACTACAGAACACTCATGAAAGAAATTGAAGAAGACACAAAAAGATGGAAGACTATTCCACGCTCATGGATCGAAAGAATAAACATTGTTAAAATGTCTATACTGCCTAGAGCAGTATACTTTCACTATATTTTCAATACCATTCCAATCAAAACTCCACCAGGATTTTTCAAAGAGCTGGAACAAAGAATCTTAAAATTTGTATAGAACCAGAAGAGACCCTGAATTGCTAAGGAAATGTTGAAAAAGAAAAACAAAACTGGGGCATCACATTGCTTGATTTTAAACTTTACTACAAAGCTGTGATCACCAAGATAGCATGGCACTGGCACAGAAACAGATACATAGACCAATGGAACAGAGTAGAGAGCCCAAATATGGACCCTCAGTTATATGGTCAAATAATCTCCAACAAAGCAGGAAAAAATATACAGTGGAAAAAAGACAGTGTCTTCTATAAATGGTGTTGGGAAAATTGGACAGCAATGTATAGAAGAATGAAACTCGACCATTCTCTTACATCATACACAAAGATAAACTCAAAATGGATAAAAGACCTCAACATGAGGCAGGAATCCATCAGAATCCTAGAGAAGAACATAGGCAATAACCTCTTTGACATCAGCCACAGCAACTTCTTTCAAGATATGTCTCCAAAGGCAAAGGAAACAAAAGCGAAAATGAACTTTTGGGACTTCATCAAGATCAAAAGCGTCTGCTCAGCAAAGGAAACAGTCAACAAAACAAAGAGGCAACCCACAGAATGGGAAAAGATATTCACAAATGACACTACAAAAGGCTGCTATCCAGGATCTATAAAGAACTCCTCAAATTCAACACACACAAAACAGATAATCACGTCAAAAAATGGGTAGAAGACATGAAAGGACACTTCTCCAAAGAAGACATACAAATGGCTAACAGACACATGAAAAAATGTTCATCATCATTAGCCCTCAGGGAGATTCAAATCAAAACCACACGGAGATACCACCTTACACCAGTTAGAATGGCCAAAATTAACAAGATAGTAAACAACAAGTGTTGGAGAGGATGTGGAGAAAGGGGAACCCTCTTACATTGTTGGTGGGAATGCAAGTTGGTGCCGCCACTTTGGAAAACAGTGTGGAGATTCCTTAAGAAATTAAAAATAGAGCTTCCCTATGACCCTGCAATAGCACTACTGGGTATTTACCCCAAAAGATACTGATGTAGTGAAAAGAAGGGCCATCTGTACCCCAATGTTCATAGCAGCAATGGCCACGGTCGCCAAACTGTGGAAAGAACCAAGATGCCCTTCAAGGGACAAATGGATAAAGAAAATATGGTCCATATATACTATGGAGTATTATGCCTCCATCAAAAAGGATGAATACCCAACTTTTGTATCAACATGGACGGGACTGAAAGAGATTATGCTGAGTGAAATAAGTCAAGCAGAAAGAGCCAATTATCATATGGTTTTGCTTACTTGTGGAGCATAAAGAATAACAGGGAGAACATGGGGAGATGGAGACAAGGGAGTTGGGGGAAATTGGAGGGGGAGACAAACCGTGAGAGACTGTGGACTCTGAGAAACAAACTGAGGGTTTGGAGGGGAAGGAAGTGGGGGGTTGGCTGAGCCTGGTGGTGGGTATTATTGAGGGCATGGATTGCATGGAGCACTGGGTGTGGTGCATAAACAATGAATTCTGGAACACTGAAAAGAATATTTTTTAAAAAGGGGAAAGAAGACACAATTTTTAAATAATGTTATATCCTTCCTAAGCCATTAACAATGAGAAAATAAACCTGTTAAATTCCAATAAGAAATTGGTAAATATTATACCCCTAACATACACTTTGATGATACTTTCACAGACAGGAGATATCCTGCAGAATTAATATAGCTGCCCAAATACCAAGTTATTATATTATATGGCATCTAGAAGACATCTTCCCAGAAATCATCCCAACTAAGAGCCTTAGTCCTTTTCACCTGACCCTGCCTTATCCTCTCCAGTCAACTTTAGCTAACAGCAAGGAAAACAATAAAATAAATAAAATAGTATCTTTATCATACTTCAGAGCAATAAAGTTAATGATATGTTGCCACTAAAATTTCTCATTTTCTTTTATGTCAGAGTTTGACCATAAATGAAACAATAAAAAGTTATAACCTCTTCAAATATGCCCAATCAGATAAAGAACATCTAATTAATGAGGCTGCATGAAAATTTTCAAAAATTCTTCAAACTTTGTGCATAGAGTCAGAGAAGAGGTAATGAATATTAAATTCAATCCTGTGCATTTCACAGAGAAAGGCCCATAAGGAAGATTTTTCCCAAGGTTATATAAAAAATTGAAGACAGAGCTAGATGAGAACCGAAGTTTCCTGCCACACCCTTTAGTTCCTTTCAGAGCTTTCTAAATTAAAAATGACCAGTCCATGAGTCTTCCAAAACTCATTGCTGATCATAAGGATTACTTGGGTCTACTTTATTCCAGTACTCCTATTCAAAGCAGGAGCATGGAAGAATCATTTGAGAATAAACTGAATCTTAGAGTGAAAATTTCTTCCATCTCCTGGAAATGAGAAATTCAGGAGATGGAATTTTTAGGAAAGACTACAGAAACTAGTGACAGACAGCAGAAAATATTCCACCCGGCCAGACAATGATATTCCATATGTTGAAGGGGGAAAGGGGAATAGAGTACTGAGATGGCAAACAGAGACAAAACAAACTTCTCCTGAAGAAGCTGCTCCACTGCACGTTACTATTTAGTTTCCCAGGTTTACTATATATCTGGAGGAGAAGGGAGGTTGACTGCAAGTCAATATTGGGAATCAACCTCCTTACCATTAAAAGACCCAAAAGTGGAACAGCCTGTCTTGTGAAGTCAGGATCTCCCTATAATTGGATATAACCAGACAGAGGCTGGGCATTACAGAAAACAGTCTATCCAATTGATGGAAAGGGCTTCATGAATATACTCCTTTCCAATTTTGGTACAGTTATCCTAGAGTGGAAATTTATTAATAAGAGATTATTTGGGTTGGGATTGGGAAGGTTTCTTATGTTCCTCAATTACTATTTAACTAATTTCTTGCATTGTTTCTTCAAATGAATTTAATTCATTAAACTAAAGAAGTAATGTGTGCAGTATTTTCTGGATGTTGGAAAGGGGAGTGAATGTTATAGGAATAAGTAGAACATGGTCCCAGCCATTAGGGAGGCTTGAAGCAACTATACAGTGGGAATATGTAACTGTTCTCTGTACCCGATGTTATCAAAGTCAAAGTAACTTGACTACCAGTATGACATACATAAAGGAGCAAGAATTTACTATCATGCAACACAAAACATATATAATCACATTGGTCAATATTTATTGAGTGTTTTCCCTGTTTCAGGATATGAACTAAGGTATTTTCTGGCATAATCAAGGCTCTACAATAGGTAATATTATTATTCCTTTTTAAAAATTTTAAATTCTATTTTTGATTGAAATATAATTCACATACAATATTATATTAGTTTCAGATATACAGTGATTTCACCTTTGTATGCATTGAGAAATGATCAGCTCAATAAACTGTTATCATTCAACAACATAAAAACTTAATATAATTATTACTGTACATTACAACCCCATGACTTATTAATTTTACAATTAAAAGTTTATAATTCTTGATCCCCTTTACTCACTTAACCTCCTCCCATCAACCTTCCTAGTAGCTATCATCAAACTGTTTTTTGTGTCTGTGAGTCTGGGTTTTTTGACTTTTTCTTTTTTTTAAGATGTATAATAATCAACTGTATTTGTATAAATTGGCAATGAATAATTGGAAAGTAAAATTTTAAAAAATATTACAAATCAATAAAAGTTTAAAATACTTAGGGATAAATCTAAAATAATTTGTAAAACCTATACACTGAAAACTACCAAACATTATTAATACAAATTAACTAAACTGAGAGCTACATTGTATTCATGGATTGTTTGATTTTCTTTGTTTTGTATTTTAGATTCCTAGGTGAAATCACGTGGTATTTGCCTTTCTCTGTTTACCTCATTTCATTTAGCATAATACTTTCAATTTCCGTCCATTTTGTGGCACATGCCAAAACTTCATTCTTGTTATAGCTGTATGTATAAATCTTTATCCATACATCCATCCATGGCCGTGGGTGTTGTTTCCATATCAAGGCTATTGTAAATAATGCTGCAATGAACATAGAGGTGCATTTATCTTTTTGAATTAGTGTTTTCATTTCCTTCGTATAGTTAACCAGGATTGGAACTGTTGGATCATGTGGTAGTTCTATTTTTCATTTTTTTTAAAATTTCTTTTCAGCATAATATTATTCATTGTTTTTGCACCACACCCAGTGCTCCATGCAATGTGTGCCCTCCCTAATACCCACCACCTGGTTCCCCCAACCTCCCACCCCCTGCCCCTTCAAGATCCTCAGGTTGTTTTTTAGAGTCCATAGTTTCTCATGGTTCACCTCCCCTTCCTATTTTTCATTTTTTGAGGAACTAGATACTGTTTTCTATGGTGACTGCACCATCATTCCCACAACAGTGCACAGAAGTCTTTCTCTCTCTTTCTCTCTTTTTTTTTTTTACAATCTCACAAATAACTCTTTCAAATGAAATCATCTTTAAAATGTTGGTAGAATTTGCCAGTAAAGCTGTTTGAATGTTTGTTTGTTGGAAAGTTTTGATTATTAACTCAATCTCCATAAATGATCATTCAACTCAGATTTTCTTTTCTTCCTGATTCAGTCTCAGAAGATCTTATGTTCCTATGAATTTACCTGTTTCTTCTAGATTATCCTGTTTGTTGGCATATGATTGTTCATTGTACTCTTTTACATGTCTGTGGTATCAATTGTAACTTCTCTTTCATTTCCAATTTTATTGGAACCCTCTTTCTTTTTTTCTTGGTTACTATAGCTAAAGTTTTGTCAATTTTCCTTATCTTTTGAAAGAACCCATTCTCAGTTACACCAATCTTTTCCACTATCTTTTTGGCCTCTATTTCATTGATTTCCACTCTCATCTTTATTATTTCCTTCCTTCTGCTAACTTTGAACTTCATTTTCTTTCTGGTTCTATTAGGTGTTAAGTTATATTGAGATTTTTTTTCTTTTGTCTATTTTCTTCTTGAAGTAGGCCTGTATTGCAATGAACTTCCCTATTAGAACTGTTTTTTCTGTATCCCACAGATTTTCCTATGTTGCACGTCTGTTTTCATTTATTTCTGGATAATATTTTGTTTCTCCTTGATTTACTCTATGACTCAGTAGTTGTTCAGTAACATGTTCTTTAATTTCCATGTGTTTACAGCTTTCCCAGTTTTCTTCATTTAAAAAAAAGGTTGATTTATTTTAGAGAGAGAGTGCATGGGAGAGGGGGTCAGAGGGAGAGAAAGGGAAAGCAGACTCCCCAATGAGCATGGAAGATACTACATTTAGAATATATATGCACTCAATATAGGAGCACCAACATATATAAAGCAAATAACAACAGACCTAAAGTGAGGATTTAAGAGAAATGCAATTATAGTAGGGGATTTTAGCAGCACACTTATATCAATAATAGATCATCCAGACAGAAAATCAATAAAGAAACACTGGCTTTAAATGACGACCTATTAGACAACATGGACTCTTCTCCCTGTGCTTTCCCCTACTACAATGCTTTCTTTTTGATGTCACATTTTACTTGCCTTTTTTATGTATATTTTTAACTTGTTTATTTATTTGACAGAGAGAGAGAGGGAGAGAGAGAAAAAGGGAGAGTACAAGCAGGTAGAGTGGCAGGCAGAGGGATAGGGAGAAGAAGGCTCCCGACCAAGCAGAGAGTCCAATGCAGGCACGATCCCAGGACCCCGGGATCATGACCTGAGCTGAACTTAGATGTTTAACTGAGCTACCCAGGTGCTCCTATTTTATGTATATCTTAACTAGTTATTGGGGTTTTAGTTAATTTTGCTACTTTTGTTTTTTTAACCTTTATACTAGCTTTATAAGTGATTCTGTCACTCCCTTTACTATATTAACTTCTCCACTGAGATTTTTCCTTTCTGTATTTTCTTGTTCTTTATTAGTGCCACTATCTTTCAGCTTAATAAAATTTCTTTAACATTTCTCATATTTATTATCATAAGGTGATTTTAGTAGTAATCAAACCCTTTTGCTTTTGCTTATGGAAAATTTTTTCTCCAAATCTGAAAGATAACTTTGGATCTATTCTTTATTGGAATTTTTTTTTCCCTTCAGCACTTTGAATATGTCTGCACAATCCCTTCTGGTTTGCAAAAATATGTCTATATACTCCCTTCTGTTGAAAAAATCTGCTAAAAGTCTTATGGGGTTTCTTGTACATAATAAGTTAATAGTCTCTTGCTGCTTTTAAGATTTTCTAACTGTTGACATTTTAATTATAATGTATTCTGGTGTGGCTCTCTTTGGATTCATTTTATTTTGAACTCTCTAGGCTTCCTGAACCTGGATGTCTGTTCCTTTCCTAAAGTTAGAAGTTTTCAACCATTATTCCTTCAAGTAAGTTTTCTGACCTTTTTGCTTCTACTTCTGAAACCCCTATACAGCAAATTTTATACTATTTGAAGTTGTTCTATGAGTCTTATAAGACTTCCCTTTCTCCTTCCTCTGGCTGTTCTGTTTAGGTGGGTTCCAGTGCTTTCTCGTCTACCTTGCTGATTTGTTCTCTTTCATCCAGTCTGCTACTGAACCTCACTAGTGTATACTTCAGTTCAATTATTGTATTCTTCAACTCTGTGATTTGATACTTTCTTACATTTTATATCTTCTTGTTAAAGTTCTCAATGCATTTCTCAATTCTTTTCCTGAGTTCACTCTGAATCTCTATAGCCATAGTTATACATTTTTTATCAGGAAGATTATGCTTCTATCAGAAAGAACTTTTTCTGAGATTTTGTCTTGTCTCACATTTAAACATATTTCACTGTTTCTTCACTTACCTTGGCTCTGTGCATTTGTTTCTGTCTATTAGGAAACACAGCTAAATCTTTCACTTGTGAAGGTATGCCCTATGAGGTGATAAAACTTTCATATTCACCCTGTCCTTGTTCTTGGTTGTGTCTCAAACCTTGGTAATTTTCTAAACACCCTGATTTATTTTTCTTATGTATCCATTGTTTTATTTGAGCTTATGTATCCATTGATATGTTCTCCTTATGTATACATCCAGACCTATACATATGCCAAGGGAAGGAATTTCACTTAGCACCTTGTTTCAGGATGATTGGAAGCCAGACCATTAGGCAAGGGCTTGTAAAGTATGGAATTATATAGTCCCTTTGAGTTCCAATGTAAATTCTGCTGGCCTTCACATTTGAAGATCTCGAGCTATTTCCTGGGCAATAGTTGCAAAAAATCAGGGCTCCATACAAAGATATAAGTTCCTGTCTGGGAGATCTTGTTGAATTGTAGTGAGGCAAAGGGAGTGTATAAGGGTAGTGTCTCCCTGCTTACATTGGGAGTATCACCTCAGCCTATAAATGTATGAGACACCTGGGGTCTGTCCATCAAGCTGAATCTCCAGATTAAGTAAATAACCCTTTTACACAGGAAAACTGGGGTTGTACATCATATATTTTCTGTACAGTGCACTGGGGGAGTGATACCATGAACTGTATTTCCAATTGTTGCATGGAGCTCAGGAACATGAATCACCTTGGCCAACTGGACCAGGCAATCAAGGGGCATCCCCTATATGGATATTGTGTGCCCTGAATTGTTTATGTGTGCCTACTGGTTTTAGCTAAATAGCTTGAGAGTGTAGAAGACCATACATACTAACTGACTTCAAAAGGGCAGAGAGAAAATATATTGACCGTGTACCAACAGGCTTCAGGAAAGCAGCATCAAATTGCCTTGTCTATGCCCATGCACTGTCTTCAGGCTGGGAGCAGAATGCCATGATGGCTTTTACTTGCTAACCCCAGCTTACACACCTTGCAACCTCGCATACTCTCCAGCATCAGTAAGGTAGTAGGACAATGTAGCAAGCAGTTGCCCTTGCCTGTCCCAACTAGACAGATTAAAGGTACCATGCCCAAGTATACTTACTTAGGCTAGCAGAGTAGATGGAGAGTCCACAAATCATGTTCATTAGTATCTCCATTTCTAGAGAGTACCCCAACTCTCACCCACCACTCCAGCAGATGCCACTACACCAGCCAATATATATTCCTCATATACAGTCCAGGAACTTCGAAATTGTTGCTTTTATCCTGGATCCTGATTTAAGTAAGACACATGTGAGCCCTTTCAAGAGAGAAACTCATTTTCCTATAGCACTTTGGGTCCCATGAATGTCAGCCCCTTTAGATTTCTAAGCCAGATGTTTTTGGGGAATTGAACCTCTAGTGTAGATCCTGAGGGTTGGGATGCATTACCTGGAACACCAAACCCTCACTCTTCTGGGAGAAGGGCCAGAATGGTGAGATTTCCCTATTGTGTATTGCTGCAATGGGGGTGAGGGGTTTTTTTTGTTTTTTTTTTTCTTATAATTTTATTTTTTATAAATAAATATATATATATATATAT
>NW_022631173.1:1030803-1203501 GCF_010015895.1 Lontra canadensis | reverse complement strand
CCCAACCCCCCTCTGCCCAGCAACCCTCAGTTTGTTTTGTGAGATTAAGAGTCACTTATGGTTTGTCTCCCTCCCAATCCCAACTTGTTTCATTTACTCTTCTCCTACCACATTAACCCCCCATGTTGCATCTCCTCTCCCTCATATCAGGGAGATCATATGATAGTTGTCTTTCTCCAATTGACTTTTTTCGCTAAGCATGATACCCACTAGTTCCATCCACGTCGTCGCAAATGGCAAGATTTCATTTCTTTTGATGGGGGCATAGTATTCCATTGTATATATATACCACATCTTCTTTATCCATTCGTCTGTTGATGGACATCTAGGTTCTTTCCATAGTTTGGCTATTGTAGACATTGCTGCTATAAACATTCGGGTGCACGTGCCCCTTCGGATCAATACGTTTGTATCTTTAGGGTAAATACTCAGCAGTGCAATTGCTGGGTCATAGGGTAGTTCTATTTTCAACATTTTGAGGAACCTCCATGCTGTTTTCCAGAGTGGTTGCACCAGCTTGCATTCCCACCAACAGTGTAGGAGGGTTCCCCTCTCTCCGCATCCTCGCCAGCATCTGTCATTTCCGGACTTGTTAATTTTAGCCATTCTGACTGGTGTGAGGTGGTATCTCATTGTGGTTTTGATTTGTATTTCCCTAATGCCGAGTGATATGGAGCACTTTTTCATGTGTCTGTTGGCCATCTGGATGTCTTCTTTGCAGAAATGTCTGTTCATGTCTTCTGCCCATTTCTTGATTGGATTATTTGTTCTTTGGGTGTTGAGATTGCTAAATTCTTTATAGATTTTGGACACTAGCCCTTTATCTGATATGTCGTTTGCAAATATCTTCTCCCATTCTGTCAGTTGTCTTTTGGTTTTGTGAACTGTTTCCTTTGCTGTGCAAAAGCTTTTGATCTTGATAAAATCCCAATAGTTCGTTTTTGCCCTTGCTTCCCTTGCCTTTGGCGATGTTTCTAGGAAGATGTTGCTGTGGCTGAGGTCAAAGAGGTTGCTGCCTGTGTTCTCCTCAAGGATGTTGATGGATTCCTTTCTCACATTGAGGTCCTTCATCCATTTTGAGTCTATTTTCGTGTGTGGTGTAAGGAAATGATCCAATTTCATTTTTCTGCATGTGGCTGTCCAATTTTCCCAACACCATTTATTGAAGAGGCTGTCTTTTTTCCATTGGGCATTCTTTCCTGCTTTGTCGAAGATTAGTTGACCATAGAGTTGAGGGTCTATTTCTGGGCTCTCTATTCTGTTCCATTGATCTATGTGTCTGTTTTTGTGCCAGTACCGTGCTGTCTTGATGATGACAGCTTTGTAATAGAGCTTGAAGTCCAGAATTGTGATGCCACCAACTCTGGCTTTCTTTTTCAATATTCCTTTGGCTATTCGAGGTCTTTTCTGGTTCCAGATAAATTTTAGGATTATTTGTTCCATTTCTTTGAAAAAAATGGATGGTACTTTGATAGGAATTGCATTAAATGTGTAGATTGCTTTAGGGAGCATAGACATTTTCACAATATTTATTCTTCCAATCCAGGAGCATGGAACATTTTTCCATTTCTTTGTGTCTTCCTCAATTTCTTTCATGAGTACTTTATAGTTTTCTGTGTATAGATTCTTAGTCTCTTTGGTTAGGTTTATTCCTAGGTATCTTATAGTTTTGGGTGCAATTGTGAATGGGATGGACTCCTTAATTTCTCTTTCTTCTGTCTTGTTATTGGTGTAGAGAAATGCGACTGATTTCTGTGCATTGATTTTATATCCTGACACATTACTGAATTCCTGTACAAGTTCTAGCAGTTTTGGAGTGGAGCCTTTTGGGTTTTCCACATATAGTATCATATCATCTGCGAAGAGTGATAGTTTGACTTCTTCTTTGCCGATTTGGATGCCTTTAATTTCTTTTTGTTGTCTGATTGCTGAGGCTAGGACTTCTAGTACTATGTTGAATAGCAGTGGTGATAACGGAATCCCTGCCGTGTTCCTGACCTTAGCGGAAAAGCTTTCAGTTTTTCTCCATTGAGAATGATATTTGCGATGGGTTTTTCATAGATGGCTTTGATAATATTGAGGTATGTGCCCTCTATCCCTACTCTTTGAAGAATTTTGATCAGGAAGGGATGCTGTACTTTGTCAAATGCTTTTTCAGCATCTATTGAGAGTATCATATGGTTCCTGTTTTTTCTTTTATTAATGTGTTGTATCACATTGATTGATTTGCGGATGTTGAACCAACCTTGCAGCCCTGGAATAAATCCCACTTGGTCGTGGTGAATAATCCTTTTAATGTACTGTTGAATCCTATTGGCTAGTATTTTGGTGAGAATTTTTGCATCTGTGTTCATCAAGATTATTGGTCTGTAGTTCTCTTTTTTGATGGGATCCTTGTCTGGTTTGGGGATCAAGGTGATGCTGGCCTCATAAAATGAGTTTGGAAGTTTTCCTTCCATTTCTATTTTTTGGAGCAGTCTCAGGAGAATAGGAATTAGTTCTTCTTTAAATGTTTGGTAGAATTCCCCCGGGAAGCCATCTGGCCCTGGGCTTTTGTTTGTTGGGAGATTTTTGATGACTCTTTCAATCTCCTTACTCGTTCTGGGTCTGTTCAGGCTTTCTATTTCTTCCTGGTTCAGTTGTGGTAGTTTATATGTCTCTAGGAATGCATCCATTTCTTCCAGATTGTCAAATTTGTTGGCGTAGAGTTGCTCATAATATGTTCTTATAATTGTCTGTATTTCTTTGGTGTTAGTTGTGATCTCTCCTCTTTCATTCATGATTTTATTTATTTGGGTCCTTTCTCTTTTCTTTTTGATAAGTCTGGCCAGGGGCTTATCAATCTTGTTAATTCTTTCAAAGAACCAGCTCCTAGTTTCATTGATTTGTTCTATTGTTTTTTTGGTTTCTATTTCATTGATTTCTGCTCTGATCTTTATGATTTCTCTTCTCCTGCTGGGTTTAGGGTTTCTTTCTTGTTCTTTCTCCAGCTCCTTTAAGTGTAGGGTTAGGTTGTGTACCTGAGACCTTTCTTGTTTCTTGAGAAAGGCTTGTACCGCTATATATTTTCCTCTCAGGACTGCCTTTGCTGTGTCCCACAGATTTTGAACCGTTGTGTTTTCATTATCATTTGTTTCCATGAATTTTTTCAATTCTTCTTTAATTTCCTGGTTGACCCATTCATTCTTTAGAAGGATGCTGTTTAGTCGCCATATATTTGGGTTCTTTCCAAATTTCCTCTTGCAATTGAGTTCTAGCTTCAGAGCATTGTGGTCTGAAAATATGCAGGGAATGATCCCAATTTTTTGATAACAGTTTAAGACCTGATTTAGAACCAAGGATGTGATCTATTCTGGAGAATGTTCCATGTGCACTAGAGAAGAATGTGTATTCTGTTGCTTTGGGTTGAAATGTTCTGAATATATCTGTGATGTCCATCTGGTCCAGTGTGTCATTTAAGGCCTTTATTTCCTTGTTGATCTTTTGCTTGGATGATCTGTCCATTTCAGTGAGGGGAGTGTTAAAGTCCCCTACTATTATTGTATGATTGTCGATGTGTTTCTTTGATTTTGTTATTAATTGGTTTATATAGTTGGCTGCTCCCACGTTAGGGGCATAGATATTTACAATTGTTAGATCTTCTTGTTGGACAGATCCTTTGAGTATGATATAGTGTCCTTCCTCATCTCTTATTATAGTCTTTGGTTTAAAATCTAAGTGATCTGATATAAGGATTGCCACTCCTGCTTTCTTCTGATGTCCATTAGCATGGTAAATTCTTTTCCACCCCCTCACTTTAAATCTGAAAGTGTCTTCGGGTTTAAAATGAGTTTCCTGTAGGCAACATATAGATGGGTTTTGTTTTTTTATCCATTCTGATACCCTGTGTCTTTTGATTGGGGCATTTAGCCCATTAACATTCAGGGTAACTATTGAGAGATAAGAATTTAGTGCCATTGTATTGCCTGTAAGGTGACTGTTATTGTATATTGTTTCTGTTCCTTTCTGATCTACTACTTTTAGGCTCTCTCTTTGCTTAGAGGACCCCTTTCAATATTTCCTGTAGAGCTGGCTTGGTGTTTGCAAATTCTTTCAGTTTTTGTTTGTCCTGGAAGCTTTTAATCTCTCCTTCTATTTTCAATGATAGCCTAGCTGGATATAGTATTCTTGGCTGCATGTTTTTCTCATTTAGTACTCTGAATATATCATGCCAGGTCTTTCTGGCCTGCCAGGTCTCTGTGGATAAGTCTGCTGCCAATCTAATATTTTTACCATTGTATGTTACAGACTTCTTTTCCCGGCCTGCTTTCAGGATTTTCTCTTTGTCACTAAGACTTGTAAATTTGACTATTAGGTGACGGGGTGTGGACCTATTCTTATTGATTTTGAGGGGGGTTCTCTGAACCTCCTGGATTTTGAGGCTTGTTCCCTTTGCCATATTGGGGAAATTCTCTCCAATAATTCTCTCCAATATACCTTCTGCTCCCCTCTCTCCTTCTTCTGGAATCCCAATTATTCTAATGTTGTTTCGTCTTATGGTGTCACTTATCTCTCGAATTCTGCCCTCGTGGTCCAGTAGTTGTTTGTCCCTCTTTTGTTCAGCTTCCTTATTCTCTGTCATTTGGTCTTCTATATTGCTAATTCTTTCTTCTGCCTCATTTATCCTAGCAGTGAGAGCCTCCATTTTTTATTGTACCTCATTAATAGCTTTTTTGATTTCAACTTGATTAGATTTTAGTTCTCTTATTTCTCCAGAAAGGGCTTTTATATCTCCCGAGAGGGTTTCTCTAATATCTTCCATGCCTTTTTCGAGCCCAGCTAGAACCTTGAGAATAGTCATTCTGAACTCTAAATCTGACATATTACCAATGTCTGTATTGATTAGGTCCTTAGCCTTTGGTACTGCCTCTTGTTCTTTTTTTTGTGGTGAATTTTTCCGCCTTGTCATTTTGTCCAGATAAGAGTATATGAAGGAGTAAGTAAAATACTAAAAGGGTGGCAACAACCCCAGGAAAATATGCTTTAGCCAAATCAGAAGAGATCCCAAATCGTGAGGGGGGGGGGAAGGGGATAAAAAGAGGTTCAGAAAGAAAAAAATAAAAAGAAAAAAGAAAAAAGAAACAAATAAAAAAAGAAAACCAATAATGAAAAAAATATAAAAAGGAAAAAATATATATATTAGATAAACTAGTTAAAAAACGTTAAAAAAGAAAAGGGTAAAAGTTTAAAAAAATTTAGCAGAAGAAGAGAAAAAAAATTGAAAAAGAAAAAAAAATTAAATTAACTGCAAGGCTAAAGAATCATGGGGAGAAAGCCATGAGTTCCGTGCTTTGCTTTCTCCTCCTCTGGAATTCCGCTGCTCTCCTTGGTATTGAAACTGCACTCCTCGTAAGTGAACTTGGTCCTGGCTGGGTTTCTTGTTGATCTTCTGGGGGAGGGGCCTGTTGTAGTGATTCTCAAGTGTCTTTGCCCCAGGCAGAGTTGCACCGCCCTTACCAGGGGCCAGGCTGAGTAATCCGCTCGGGTTTGCTTTCGGGAGCTTTTGTTCCCTGAGCACTTTCTGTAGAGTTCCGGAGGATGGGAATGAAGATGGCGGCCTCCCAGTCTCCGGCCCGGAGGAGCCGAGAGCTCGGGGTCCCACTCCTCAATGCGCCCTCAGGGAACAGCGTCCAATTACTCCCGTCTGCCTGGCCTCCAGCCGCGCTCCGAGCTCACCGAGCCTGCGACCGGTTCAAGGTAAGCCCGAGCTGTGAGCTCACTCTTCGGCTCCGTCTCTGTAGCCGGCTTCCCCGTTCTAATACCTGCAAGCTCTGCGACACTCAGACACCCCAATCCTTCTGTGACCCTGCAGGACCTGAGGCCACACTGGCCCCGCGTGGGCTTCACCCCAGTTAAGCCTCTGGAGCGATGTCCCTCAGCGGAACAGACTTTTAAAAGTCCTGATTTTGTGCTCCGTTGCTCCGCCGCTTGCCGGGAGCCGGCCCCTCCCCCCGCGGTCTATCTTCCCGTCGCTTTGGATTCACTTCTCCGCCCGTCCTACCTTTCAGAAAGTCGTTGATTTTCTGTTTCTAGAATTGCTGTTCTTCTTCTCTTCGATCTCCCATTGGATTTGTAGGTGTTTGCAATCTTTAGATAAGCTATCTAGCTGATCTCCCTCAACCTGAAGTAGTCTCAGCTGCTACTTCTCCGCCATCTTGACTCCTCCCCGGGGGTGAGGGTTTTTTTTGTTTTTGTTTTTGTTGTTTTTTTTTTTAAAGATTTATTTATTTATTTGACAGACAGATCACAAGTAGGCAGAGAGGCAGGCAGAGAGAGAGAGGGAAGCAGGCTCCCCGCTGAGCAGAGAGCCCGATGTGGGGCTCGATCCCAAAACCCTGGGATCATGACCTGAGCTGAAGGCAGAGGCTTTAACCCACTGAGCCACCCAGGCGCCCCGGGGGTGAGGGTTTTGATGAGACCATGTCTCTGCCTCTCCTCCCTGGGTCCATGTGCTCATTTTATTATTTTTTTGTAAAGAATCACATCATTTAATTTTTCATATTTCTTAAAATTTTGATTCCAGGATCATTAACATACTATGTTATATTAGTTTCAAGGGAGAAATATAGTGATTAATCCATTCTATGCATTACTCATAAAAAGTATACTCCCGACCCTCTTCATCTGTTTGACCCATCCCTCTACCCACTCCCTTCTGGTAACCATCAGTTAGTTGTCTGTATGTAAGAGTCTGTGTTTTGGTTTCTTTTTTCCTTTGTTAATTTCTTTTGTTTTCCAAATTTTTATTAAAATTCTACTTATTTAACATATCAGTGTAACAATATTGATTTCAGACATAAAATTTAGTGATTCATCACTTACATGTAACTCATAATTCTAATCATTACAATTACTCTCCTTAATATCCATCACCCACTTAGCCTATCCCACACCCACCTCTCTCCATCAACCCTGTTTGCCCCCTGTCAATAAGAGTCTCTCATGGTTTGCTTCCCTCACTCTTTCATTTTATTCCCATCCCCTATGTTCATCTGTTTTTTTTTTCTTAAGTTTCACATATGCGTGAAATCATATAGTATTTCTCATTCTCTGACTGACTGATTTTGCTTAGAATAATACACTCTAGATACATCCATGTCATTGCAAATGGTAAGATGTCTTTTTTGTTTGTTTGTTTTTTGTTAGTTGAGTAATATTGCATTGTAAATATATACCATATTTTCATTCATCAGTCGACAGACACATGGACTCTTCCTATGGTTTGATTATTGTTGACAACTCTGCTATAAACATCATGGTGCACATATCCCTTCAAATCGGTATTTTTGTATCCTTTGGGTAAATACTTAATGGTGCAAATTATGGATCTGGGGTATTTTTATTTTTAACTTTTTGAGGAAACTCCATGTTGTTTTCCAGATTGACTGAACCAGTTTGCATTCCCACCAACAGTGTAAGAGGACTCCCTTTCCTCCAAATCCTTGCCAACAACTGTTGTTTACTGTGTTGTTAATTCTATCCATTCTCACAGGTGTGAAGTGGTAGCTCATTGTGGTTTCAATTTATACTTCCCTGATAATGAGTGATGTGGAGCATCTTTTCATGTGTCTGGTAGCCATCTAGATGTCTTCTTTGGAAAATGTCTATTCATGTCTTCTGACCATTTATTAACTGGATTATTTTTTTTTCTGGGTGTCAAGTTTTAATAACATCTTTATAGATTTTGAATACTAACTCTTTATCAAATATGTTATTTGCAAATATCTTCTCCCATTTCACAGGCTGACTTTTAGTTTTGTTAATTGTTGCCTTCACTGTGCAAGAAGCCTTTTATCTTGACAGAGGTCAATAATTCCTTTTTGCTTTTATTTCCCATGCCTCTGGCAAACTGTCTAGTAAGAAATTGCTCCAACAGAGGTCAAAGAGGTTGCTGCCTGTGTTCTCATCTAGGATTTTGATGGATTCCTGCCTCACAATTAGGTCTTTCATCCATTTGCCTTTATCTTCATGTATGGTGTAAGAAAGTGATCCAGACTCATTCTTCTGCATGTTGCTATCCAGTTTTCTCAAAACAATTTGCTGAAGAGACTGGTTTTTCCATCAGTTATTTTTTCCTGCTTAGTTGAAGATTAGTAGACCATATAGGAGTGGGTCCATTTCTGGGTTTTCTACTTTGTTCCATTGACCTATGTGCCTGTTTTGGTGCCAGTACAGTACTGTCATGATAACTACAGCTTTGTAATATACCTTGAGGTGATGTCCCCAGTTTTGTTTTCCTTTTCAGGATTTCTTTGGCTTTTTGGGGTCTTTTGTGGTTCTATACAAACTTTAGGATTATTTGTTTTAGCACTGTGAAAAATGCTGTTGGTATATTCATAGGGATTACATTAAATATGTAATGTAATTTAATTAATTTAAATTGCTTTGGGTAGTATAGACACTTCAATAATATTTCTGTTCAAATCCATGAAAATGAAGGTTTTCCTATTTCTTTGTGTCTTCATCAATTTCTTTCATAAGTGTTCCACAATTTTCAGAGTACAGATCTTCTACCTCTTTGGTTAGGTTTATTCTTAGGTATCTTATTGTATTTGGTGCAATTATAAATGGGATCAATTCCTTAATTTCTTTTTCTGATGCTTCATTATTGGTGTACAGAAATGCAACAGATTTCTGTATGTTGATTTTATATCCTATAAATTTGCTGAATTCACATGTTAGTTCTAATAATTTTTTCATGGAGTCTTTTGGGTATTCTACATAAGGTATTATGACATCTGCTAAGAGTAACAGTTTGACTTCTTTCTTACCCATCTGAAGGCTGTTTATTTCTTTTTGTTGTCTGATTACTCTTCCAGCACTATATTAAATAGTAATGGTGAGAGTGAACATCCCTATCTTATTCCTGACCTTAGAAAAACAGCTCTCAGTTTTTGCCCATTGAGGATTATGTTAGTTGTGGGTCTTTCATATATGGCTCTTATGATATTGAGTATGTTCTTTCTGTACCTACTTCGTTGAAAGTTTTTATCAAGAATGGATACTGTGGGGGGGGGGGCCTGGGTGGCTCAGTGGGTTAAAGCCTCTGCCTTCGGCTCGGGTCATGATCCCAGGGTCCTGGGATCAAGCCCCATATCAGGCTCTCTGCTCAGCAGGGAGCCTGCTTCCTCCTCTCTCTCTCTCTGCCTACTTGTGATCTCTGTCTGTCAAATAAATAAAATATTTTTTAAAAATGGATGCTGTATTTTGTCAAATGCTTTTTATGAATCTATTGAAACAATCATATTGTTCATATTCTTCCTTTTATAAATGTGGTGTATCACACTGATTGACTAGTAAGCATTGAACCACCCTCACAGCCCAGGAATAAATCCTACTTGATCATGATGAATAATTTGCTCAGAGTACTGTTTGATTCCACTGGCAGTATCATACTGAGAATTTTTGCATCTATGTTCATCAGGGATTTTTGACCCATAAATCTCCCTTTTTGTTGGGTGTTTGTCTAGTTTTGGAGTCAAAGTAATGTTAGACTCATAGAGGAGTTTGGAAGTTTTTCTTCCATTTCTATTTCTTAGAACAGTTTAAGAAGAATACATATTAATTCTTAAGTGTCTGGTAGAATTTCCTGGGAATTATTCCCTGGGAAGCCATCTGGCCCTGGACTTTTATTTGTTAGGAGATTTTGACTACTGATTCAATTTCCATGCTGGATATGGGTCTGTTCAAATTTTCTATTTCTTCCTGTTTCAGTTCTGGTAGTTTCTATGATTCTATGAATTTGGCCATTTTTTTTTCCTACATTGACCAGGATTATTGGCATATAATTTTTCATAATACTCTCTTATAATTCTTGTATGTCTGTGATGTTGTTAGTGGTCTCTTCTCTTTCATTCAGGAATTTATTTATTTGGGTCCATTCTCTTTTCTTATTGATAAGTCTGCCTAGGGGGTTATCAATTTTATTAATTCTTTCATGAACCAGCTCTTAGTTTCATTGATCTATAGTTTTTGTTGTTTCTATATAATATATTTCTGCTCTAATATTTATTATTACCCTTCTTCTGCTGATTTGATACTGTTCTTTTCCTAGTTTCTTAAGGTGTAAGGTTAAGTCATGTGTTTAAGACTTTTCTTGCTTCTCGAGGTAGTCTTGTATTGCAGTATACTTTACCTCTTAGCACTTTGCTGCATGCCAAAAGTTTTGGACTGTCATGTTTTCATTTTCATTTGTTTCTATATATTTTTTTTTTATTTCTCTTTAACTTTCCAGTTAATCCATTCATTCTTTAGTAGGATGTTCTTTAACCTCCATGTATTTGTGGACTTTCCAAAAATGTGTGTGTGTGTGTGTGTGTGTGTGTGTGTGTGTATGTGTCTGACTTCAAGTTTTATAGTGTTGTGGTCTGAAAATATCCATGCTATGATTTTAATTTTTTGGTACTTGTTGAGGGCTGATGTGGACCTAGCATGTGATCTATTCAGTAAAATGCACCATGTGCAACCATAAAGAACGTGTATTCCACTGGTTTAGGATGAAATGTTCTGAATATATCTGTGAAGTCCATCTGGTTCATTATGCCATTCAAAGTCACTGTTTTCTTATTGATATTCTGCTTAAGCGATCTGTCCATTACTGTATGTGAGTTGTTAAAGTCCCCTACTATTACTGTATTATTATCAATAAGTTTCTTTATATTTGTTATTAATTGATGTATTTGGTGTCCCAAGTTGGGGGAATAAATATTAACAAGTGTTAGATCATCTTGATGGACATACCCCTTATGATATAATGCCCTCTTCATCTCTTGTTACTATCTTTGTCTAGTATAAGTATGCTACTGTGCCTTTTTTTTTTTTTTTTTTTTTTTTTGGCATCCATTAGCATGATAGATGATTCTCCATCACCTCAATTTCAATCTGCAGATGTCTTCAGGTCTAAAATGAGACTCTTATAGGCAGCATACAGATGGGACATTTTTTTTTTAATCCATTCTGACACCCTATGTCTTTTGATTGGAGCATTTAGTCTATTTACATTCAGAGCAATTATTGATAGATATGAATTTAGTACTATTGTGTTACCTGTAAAGTTGGTGTTTCCCTTTCTAGTCTTTGTTGCTTTTGGTATCACTCCCCCACCCCGCCCAACTCAAACAGTCCTTTATAATATTTCTTGCAGGGCTGGTTTAGTTGTCATGAACTCCTTTAGTTTTTGTTTGTCTGAGAAACTCTCTCTCCTTTTATGAATGACAACCCTGGGGATAAAGTATTCTTGGCTGCATTTTTCTCCCATTCAGCACTTTGAATATATCATGTCATTTTCTTCTGGCCTGCCAAGTTTCTGCAGACAGATCTGCTGCAAACCTGATCTGTCTTCCCTTGTAGGGAAAGAAAGAGGACATTTTTGGTTTTGTTTTGTTTCCCTTGTTGCTTTCAGGATTCTTTCTGTCTGTGTATTTTGTGAATTTAACTATGATATGTCTTGATAATGGCTGGCTTTTGAATTTAATGAGAGCTCCCGGTGCTTCTTGGATTTTGATGACTGTTTCCTTCCCTAGATCAGGAAAGCTTTTTATGTATAATTTGCTCAAATAAACCTTCTGCCTCTTTTTCTAGCTTTTCTTCTTCTGGAACACCTATAATACAAATGTTATTACATGATAAGGAGTCACTGTGTTCCCTAAGTCTATATTCATGATCCAATACCTTTCTCTCTCTCTCTCTTAGCTTTATTATATTCCATAATTTCATATTCTATGTCACTGGATTCATCCATCCTCGTTGTCATTACTGCTTCCTACTTTTCTTACTCCTATGTAAGAAGTAGGGCTGATTTAGTGGTGATGTCTGTCTGGGAAACTCTTTATCTCTCCTTCTGTTCTGAAAGATAGCCTTGCTGGATAGAGTATTCTTGACTTTTATTATTAATTATTATTATTATTATTATTTCTTTTAGCACCTTGAATATATCATGCCACTGTCTTCTGGTCTGCAAAAATTCTGCTGAAAAAAAAATTAACTAATAATCATCTTATGGGGTTTCCCATTATATATCAGTTTTCTTTACTCTTGATGTTTTTAAAATTCTCTCTTTTTACCATCTTATCTACTATATGTCTTTGCATGAACTTCCTTGGGTTGGTTACATTGGGGGGTGGTTCTCTTTGCCTTCTGGATTTGGATTTTTGTTACTGTCCCCAGATTTGGAAAGTTTTTAGCTATTATTATTTTTTCAAATAAAGCTTCTGCCCCCTTTTCTCTCTCTTCTCCTTCAGAGTCCCTATAATGGGAATGTTCTTGATGATGTCACCTAGTTACCTATGTCTATTTTTCATTTTTCTATTATTATTTTTTCTCTGTTCAGCTTGATTGCTTTCCATTACTTTGTCCTCTGGGTTGCTGATCTGTTCTTCTGATTGCACTAGTTATTATTTATTCAATCTCATGTATTTTTAATTTCAGTTATTAAGTTCTTCAGCTCTGGATCTTTTTTTTTTATGTTTTCTCTTTATTAAGGTTCTCACTGAGGTCCTCCACTCTTGTCTCAAGCCCAAAGAGTATCTTTATAACTGTTCCATTAAATTCTTTATCAGGCATATTACTTATCTCTGTTTTGTTTAGTTCTCTTGTGATTTTGTCCTGTTCTTTCATATGGGACATATTCTTCTGTCTCCTTATTTTGTCCAATTCTCTGTGTCTGTTTCTATGTACTGGGAAAGTGAGCTATATTTCCTGCTCTTGAAAGTAGTAGCCTTATGAAGAAGAGGTCTTATAGTGCCCTGCTGTGCAATGTTTCCCTTTTACCAGAACCTGGTGCTTCAAGAGTGTCTCCTACATGTGGTGCATGTGCCCTATTACTGTGCCTGATCCACGTTTGCCTTCAGTGTAGTCATCTACAATAGCTCTCTTTACCCATTGTGGGCAGAGTTTGGTCTCTGTGTTATTAGTGGGCCAGTCTGAGGCCTCACTGGGTTTGTGTTGAGTTATACCCAGCATTTGCCAGAGACCAGTAAGATTGAACTGCAGAGCATTTTCCCTGTGCTTTCCCTGAGAAGCTTTAATTGGTGAGCATGGTCTGAAGTCAGATCAGGTGTCTCCCCCAAGCCCACTGCTGGGTCTACAGTCAGACTGGTATGCATGGTTATCTTCCCCTCTTCACAGAGCAGGAGCCATTTTGAAGTGGTGCTGGCCCCTACTGGGACTGCTTGCACACTACCAGACTTGTGGCACCACTTTGTAAAGGCTCCAATCAAGGACAATTTTGAGGGGACAGTTCAGTGGAAGAACATAGGGATCTGGTGCAAGGTGTTTGCAAGGTTTGCACAGGTCTGCAGCAGAGGTCTGGCTAAGCGGGCATGTCTGTAGGAGAACACATGGGTGGGGCACACCATTAGTAATTTATTTAGGGAGTTTTGGTGCAGTAATTGTACAAATAGGTAGGTGTCTGTGTGTCTATGCTGGGGAGCAGGGAAGGAAAATGGTGCCTGCTAGCTCCTTTCTTCCTGGGGAAGTTTTCCAATGATCCTTGCTCCTCCAGCATGGCCCCTGAGATTAGTAAATAAATCTTTCCAAATACTCCAGATGTTTTGCAAACTGCTCCTTCTGTGCTATAGCTCCATGGAGCTGTTTGTTGTGTTATCTCCTTAAGGCAAGGACTGTTCCTTCTTGCCTTCCTTACTCCCGCAGAACCAAGCTCACTGATTTTTAAAATTTCAGGTATTAAGCCCAACTGATTGTAAGAACTTGCAAAAATCTGCCTCTCTTGTTTTCAAAGCCAAATGTTATGGGTAGTCTTCTTCCCTGTTCCTGGAGTGACTAGGGTGAGGGTCTATTTCTTTCCCCTCTCTGAGCCAGTGGTGTCCCTTCCTCCCATGGACAGTCCTTTTGGCCCATTTAGCTCTGGAATGCATCTCCACTCTTCCTACCCACTTGATGTGGCCTCTTCTCTACATTTATCTGTGGAGTCTGTTCTGCCAGTCTTCAGGTCATTTTCTGGGTTACTTATATTTATGTGGGTGTTATCTAGTTGTATCCTTGGGATGAGATGGACTTCAGATCCTCCTACTCTGCCATCTCCTCCAGAAATCTCTAGTTTTCAGATTTTTCTGAGAGAAATGATCCATATGTAGCTGTAGATTTAGTATATCTGTGGGGGAAGGTGAGTTTAGTATCCTTCTATGCTGCCATCTTGGGCCCCTTCTTCAATTACTCCATCTGTAATAAGAGTTTCAGTAACTTTTTCTATATCACCTACTTAAAAAAACTGGCAACAATGAGAAACTATGGACTCTGAAAAACAATATGAAGGGTTTGAAGAGGTGGGGGGGTGGGAGGTTGGGGGAACCAGGTGGTGGGTATTAGAGAGGGCACGGATTGCATGGAGCACTGGGTGTGGTACAAAAACAATGAATACTGTTATGCTGAAAATAAATTAACAAAAAAACTGGCAACAAACATAGGCAACCTAATACCAAAGTTTCTATGTTGAACCACTACCCTTTCTCTCATTCTGCGTGTATTTATGTATGTATGTATGCATGTACCTACCTTATATCATGAAGAGAGAAGAGCACAAAATTCAGAGATGGGCAAACTGAGTGTGTCTTTCAGACTCTACCATTTATTATTTGCCTGGCCTTTAGAAAAATCATGTAAATGTATCTAAACTTCGATTAGCTCATCTATAAAACTAGGGTAAAAATATCTGCCTGACAGTTTAAAATGAGACACCATTTCAAAAAGTACTTTGTAAAATACATAGCACTATAAATATTAAACAATAACTTTGATCATAATCATTACAATTTTAATTCTAGCACCTCAACTAGACTCCCTTAAACACAATTCCAAACTTGGATTCAAGTTGATCAACTTCTCCATCTCTATCTCCATCTCCATCAATTACCATCTCAACTACTTCTCCTCTAGTCACTATCTTTTCTCTCATAGAATGCTGAGACGTCTCCAAATGGCTCTTCCTATTCTATTCATGACCTAGTTGCAGTGCATTATAAATCAGATAATGTGTAGCTTCCAATTGTGCTTAGAGAAAAATCTACATTCCTTACTATAACCTAGAAGGCCCTCACTGTAACCAGTGAGACACTGGTCTCACTGTTTTTGAACATGACAAACTTGTATCTCCCAAGGTCTCTGTACTGGCTATACTCTCTGTATTCACTCTTTCCTCAGAGCTTTCTAGTAGTCTCTCCTTTCCATCAGTCAGGATTCTGCTTGTATATTATCTCCTCAGGAAAGCCTTTATAGATCATCTCATCCAAAACAGTTAACCATTTATTTTCTCTCCCCCATCTTGTTTTCTGTTCTTTAAAATATTATCCTTAGATAATGAAGGCAGGAACTTTGACTTGTTCACACTACATCTCCACTTGACAACCAGAGAGTATTGGCTGATTCTCAAATCATTCTTTCAGTACACATCACTCAAAGTATAGTGATATAAATAATGAAGTTCTACTTTTCTTTTAAGTGAGCAATCCATTTTTTCTGTTCACACCTTCATCTTCCTAGTCTTTAATTTGTATCTCAACTCACTGAACACCAGGAAGTGATGCATAGCTAGTGAAACTCAGGTGAAGGATTCCGACCCCCCCATCTTAGAGAGGAATTCTCTCGGACCCTCACCACATTAGTTTTTACATTTAAAATGATTTCTAGAATTTATTTTTATCATTTTTCCTGCCAGTTTCCTGTTGTAAATACTTGAATAAGTCATTTCCCTATCTGGACCACAATGACTTCACTGACTGTAATTCTGTGCTACATATATGCTATAATCTGACACTGACTCTGGATAATTTTACCTTCTAATTTTCCAAAATGACTTAACTTTGACAGGAATCTAATTTGTTCATTTATCACAAATAACTGACTTACAGCTTTTATTGTTGCAGTTTTAAATATTAGGGAGTCATAAACAAGAACAGTTAGAGGATACAACAGTCCCAGGAAGCCCTTACACAACAGCCAGCATGACTATTTCTTTTCTTTTCTTTTCCTTTTAGCCATTTTTTAATTGTGTTATGTTGGTCACCATACAGAACATCATTAGTTTTTGATGTAGTGTTCCAAGATTCATTGTTACTTTCAGTCTATAATCTGTCTATATTGTACTCTCCAAAAGCAGGATTTATGTCTAAAACATCTCTATGCTTCAGCACATGTCAGTCATAGTCTAACACTTGCTTACGTCAATGAAGGAAGTGCAGTATGGGGAAAAAATAATGAATTTGGAGTATAAGTTTCAGAACTTATACCAAGACAAGTTAAACAAACTCTCTTAGATTCAGGGTTACTATGATTAATAATAAACTCTTGCAAGAACATTATAAAGACCAAATTAGATGCCTGGTATGGGCCTGTAAACTCCAAAGTACTATGCAAAATGTTAAATATGATAATGGTGATACAGTGAAGGGAGTGGTTATTTTTAAGTTTGCAGTGGTAGAGGGGAAATGATTCTTAGAGGAGAAAGTGGAAAAAATCCAGGTCCTAGCCCTAGCTCCGCAGCTTACTAGCTGTGTGATCTTGTACTAGTCACTTTCCCTTTCTGAATCTCAGCATCCTTGTCTATATAATCAGACAGTTGGATTAGATGAATGCTCTAAAAGACTTTTTCATCTTTGTACCTTCACTGCCTAACACATAGCATGTAATATAATGTTAACACAATATGTAATGAGTGCCTAGCACACAGCATGTAGTAAGTGTTAACACTGTTGATTTGAACTAAACACAACTATAAAGAAGAGAGAATGAGGAAAGGGGACAGTTTCAACATATGTTTAGTAGATAGAATCAATAAGATTTGGTGATAAGATGGTAAGAGAGTGGGTAACCAGGTTACTGAATCTTAAATGAAATGGAAGACAGTTGATCAGATTCTAACAAGAGGAAACATCAGTGACTAAATAATTGCCAGCATATCCTTAGAAAGGGTCAGTTTAAAGAATCTGGTTTATTTAATATGGTGAAGAGAATCATCAGAGGAGAATGGATCAGCCACCACAGCTGTTCTTCATTCAATAAATGGCTTAAAGCTTGGATTGAAAGCATTAATAACTATTTCATGTCTCTTCTGAATATCCCGATTTCTGTGATGTTACAGGGTTAGAAATGCAAGAGTTAATCAGCTTTGGCTATATTGATTCTGAGAGAGGAGCACAAAATGTGACTGAGAGCTGGGAAGGACCTCATAATGTGAAAATTATAATTTCTGAATTAAAAGATGTGATTGATGGTGTGCTGGACAATTTGGGGGCTCTTTTTCATGTTAAGGATATCTGCGATATATTATATAGATATCAAGATTCCCAGGACAATATGGAGGTTTATGGTAACAAGTTTGTTTTAAATGGGGCTATTCTAAGAAATCCAGAAAATGAAATAGTGGAGTATAGAGCGATCATCAATTTCAATTCTGCCATTTGGCTGATAAGAAAATTGGGAAAGTTATTCAAGGTCACACATTGAATTAATGGCAGAGCTGCTATTAGGGGAATTTAAAAGAAATGAAAGTAATATTCTTTGAGCATCTACTATGTGTCAGGTTTTGTTAGGCAGCTTTATGTGTTATTTCAATTAATGCCATATACACATGGGGCAGGCTTAGTAGCTTCATTTTACAGATGAAGAAATTGATGTAGAGACTTCAAGTAAATTGTCCATGGTTATAATAATAGCAAATTTCAGAGTCAGGATTGACCCCACATTGGCCCATGGGGTCAAATCCTTGACCCATGTTTTACACTATGCTATCTCCCTATTAATAAGAGAACATATCATGGTTTGCCATGGAGATAGTTCTAGTTTATGCATATTATCCTGGCATAACTTTCAATAGTACAACTTCACTCAAAAATGTAAGCTTTGGAAGATAAATTATATGATCAACTTACTTTTTTTTTTAAACCATTAATTGAAAAATGTAAAGCACTGTTCACTTTCTTTCAAACAAAAATTTGGGACCCAAAAGCTGGGTGCCCATGAAGTTTTCTCTCTTACTAGTGATCTTTGAAAAAAACTGGCTTTATTTTAAAGTTTAAAAAAAAAAAAAGATTGCCTTTTCATTGCTTCTTTTGAGGCTTTCTCTCATCCCCAGGTCAAAAATCACTAGTAAAGAAAGAAAACACCAGAAGAGGGGATGGGGAATAGTTAAGCTAGGAAAGGGAGTCTATTTAACCTAATACTTAGACAATTAGCAAATCACAGGGAAGCAGAGAGCCACATATCAGTTTAAAGACAACAAGCACAGAAAATGTTGGGAAGATTATATTGGACATTGTATCAGATCCTCATTTCAATTAAGCCTATTTAGAGTATAAATAGTTAACATTCTTACAGCACTCTACAGTAAACAGGTAGTTTCATACCTATGTGTTAATGTTCATTTTTCACTCATTCATCCAACAGTGAGTCCTGTTCTGAGCTGAACCTAAGCTAAATACTACAACTTCTTGAGGGCAGAGGCTGTGTGGGTCTTACCACTAAACTCACAACATCTGGCCGAGTTGCTGACATATAATAGATGCTTAGTAAACATAATGAGGATGAATATACATGAATACAAAGATCAATAAGAGACTGTCCAAAAATTCACTGTGTAATAGAAGAGAAAGACAAGTTAAATCAGAAAATATAATGCTGCACCAGTATAAAACAGAGGGAAACCATGGAACTCTAAAAAACTAAGAGGACAACTAAGATAGCCTGGAAGGTAAAAGTCAGAGAAAACATCCTGTAGAAGCTTATATCTAAGCTGAATTTTGAAGAAGTGGTTGGCAATATATACTCTTCTTTGGTTATAATTACAACCCCAAAGTAGAGATTTTTACTACTTCCCAAAGAAAGAAATTAAGTCTCAGGGAAACTAAGTGACTTGTCCAGAGTTACACCATTTTCACATTAATCTACTCATTTATTAGCTCTAAGGAAGTCACAGGGTGCAAATAGGGACCTGGGGAAGATTACATATAATAGAGAAACACATTTTGATATGTGAGGATTGAAGAAGAACTCCTAAAAATGAGTATAACTTCTTTGAACAAAAAGGAACTAAGTAAGGACCGGAATGGAGGAAACTTTAAGAGAAAGAACCAAATGCAACTCTAACAATGAATGATCTTTTGTTCCCAGATCAGATATCTATTGAGAACTTACTATGTATCAGGCACTGAAGATACAGAAATGTAATTCATGTCTCTGATATCAAAGAATATCAAAGATATCAATGTCTTATTTCACTCAGCATAATCTCCTCCAGTCCCATCCATGTTGATACAAAAGTTGGGTATTCATCCTTTCTGATGGAGGCATAATATTCCATTGTACATATGGACCATATCTTCTTTATCCATTTGTCTGTTTGTGGAGCATAAGGAATAACACAGAGGACATTGGGAGAAGGAGAGAAAAAGTGAGTTGGGGGAAATCAGATGGGGAGATGAACCATGAGAGACTGCGGACTCTGAGAAACAAACCAAGGGTTTGGAGGGGAGGTTTGGAAGTTGGGTGAGCCTCATGGTGGGTATCAAGGAGTGCACATATTGCATGGAGCACTGGGTGTGATGCATAAACAATGAATCTTAGAACATTGAAAAAATTAAAAAGTTAAAAAAACAAAAAACAAAGTCTGAGGTAAAGAACTATATTTTAAAAAACTCAATATCTAATAAGATAACACAGGCATATACCAGCAGAGGAAGAGAAGAGAAGGATCTGGAGCTGATCCGTAATGCAGGAATGAAAAAAACATCATTTTCTTACTTAAAATTCTTAGTAGCTTGAACATAGAATGTTAAGCATGTTAGTAAAATGGGAATATTGACAGGAAGTGGGTTCCATGATGAGAGAGACCATGTCTAACTTTTACTTTTATTTTTTTATCACAATCACAACTGCCACCCTCTACCCCAAGACCAGGCTTTGGAAAGGTTTCTAATAAGGTTTGCTGAATGAACAAATGAATGAATGAATAAGAAGTAACAGACTAAGACGTGCCTCCCTCCCAAAGAGCACTGACATTTTAATACGAGCTTTCCATGCCTGAAATTAAATTAATAAAGTGGAGGATCAAGCTGATAAGCTGTGGAGCCATTTTAAGAAAATATGTCTTTGGGGCACCTGGGTGGCTCAGAGGGTTAAGCCTCTGCCTTCGGCTCGGGTCATGATCTCAGGGTCCTGGGATCGAGCCCCGCATCGGGCTCTCTGCTCAGTGGGGAGCCTGCTTCTCCCTCTCTCTCTCTGCCTGCCTCTCTGCCTACTTGTGATCTATCTCTGTCAAATAAATAAATAAAATATTTTTAAGAAAATATGTCTTTTTTATCCTCTCACATAGGAAAACAATAATGCCCAGCACTGACAGCATGCCCAACCCCACCCCTATAAACACACACACACACATACAAGCATGTGTGAATGCATGCCTGCTGACTCTGATCACTCAGAATTATGGATTACTCCCAGTGGATTCCTATAATTTTAATACCAACTGACTTTGGGTAGGTCACTTTCCCTCTTCGAGCTGTCTCTTCATTTGTAATAGTTTCAGAATGAGAGTTGCTTTACCTACCTTAGAAGGCTACCATGAAGCTTACATGAGATAAAGGAAGTTACAGTGTTATAGAATATGTCCATCCCCCATGTCCTCTATATAAGCACATGTTACCATATTTCAGTATCCTGGTGTTTTGTCGACAGAGATTGCGTGATGACTTTTTTTGTCAATGACTGAATGCATGCCACTTTATTCTAGACTGTCAAGAGAATGATGAAAGTAATCCAGCAGTCTTATCTAGATGGTATTGACATTCCTATGAAGCACTGACCTAAAAACAAAAGAGAATGGAGCCTACCTATAAAAGAGGTGGTCTGGTAATAAATCACACATTTGCATAAGCTATGAATCATTCAGTATAATTAGAACAAATAATTTTCCTATAAATCAAGGTCTGGCAGCTATGAAGGTCTGATGTTTATCCCCCTCAAACCATCTAATTATAGTGAGAAGATAACAAATGATTCTTCTTTGAAGGAGAAAAAGTCGAAGGAGATTCTGAGGGACAAGCATCACTGAATCAAATGATTGAAAAGAAGGTAAAAGAGACAAAATGGATTCCCAATGATTCATCTCTCTGCTTCAGAACTGTTCCTGGGCTTGGCAAAGCACTTGGTGGACTAGTATTTTGTGCCTGAGAAGGAAATTTTCATAGCAATCCCCAATTCACATGTCTGAATTATTGCAATTTCTGGGTAAACAGTGGCTTCCCAATGTTTTGGCTGTTTTCCTGTGTGATAACATTCTAAAAATTCCTTAAGGATTTGGCTTCCATTAAGTTTAATTTCAGGGCTTATCTTTCCCAGTCTAGTTTCTTGAGAATCATTTTTAAAAATTTGGATTCCCCCAAAATGAGCCACTACCACCCACAAGAGGTACAGAAAAAGACTCCTAACCCAGACATAAGTAAATCCAAGCTGTGGGTACCATATAATTCAAGGCTGTAGAGGTCTGTTTTATTCAGCCTAATCTTGTACTTTACAAATGCAGAAAGTGAAGCTCAGAGAGTAGACTTACCCCTAAATTCCAAATACATAAATACAGAAGTAAAACTTCACCAGGACTTTCCAAAGCCCATGCTCTTTAAACTATCCCACGCCACTCTCCATTATACCACTTGAGCCTCAGTTTCCTTTTCCATTAAATGAGAGGGAAGTGTTGGAGGGCTTCTGGGTCCATAACTATATTTTTGGGTAGTCAGAGAAAAAGAACACTTTTACTTTAATCTTGCTTTAATCCTAGTAATTCACTGATCAGCACTACTAAATGTATAAAAGCTTACGAGTCCTTATCTCAATTTTTCCATTCATTAAAATGGAGATAATAATACCTCTGTTACTAAACTGTCATAAGTGTTAAGAAGTATAATGGGAATAAAGTGTTTTGTGGGGGAAAAGTAACCACAATAATGATGAAGGAAGAGGAAGGGGAAAAAGAATTTTTCCTTTTCTCCAATCTCATCCTTTCTCCTTCATTTGTTAAAGTGCCTGCAGGAGCTGCATCTTTTTCCACAGGACTCAAGATCTGACTGAACTGATGAGTCAAGCAACAGAATAAAATCCATAGGATCAGAATGCAACCTCATCACTTTTGTCTCCTTTCGGGTTTTGTTAACCACCATCAGAGGGAAAATCGACAGAGGCAGTGAGTGGGTCTCTTTCTCTAAAAAGACCCTTCCATCTGGTGAAGTACCAAAACCATCAGCCCTGTAATTAAAATGCAATTGCCATCCCTTGCTGCAGTCCCAGGATGGCCATTCCATCTGCATGAGATATAGGGGGGAAAGCACCATTTTTTGCACTTCTCTGGCTCCATTAAGTTTATTCTATTTCTATTAATTAATCTAAGTACACTAGGGGCTCCTTCTTACTCTGCAAACCAGGGTGGCACAAACCACACATGGGATGTCTGAAACTACATGAATTTTTAAAACTCAGTGCCCATCCCAGTTACAGAGTGGCTTAATTACTTCTGACTAAATCTGTAATTAAAATATATCACTGGAGCAGATTCACCTGCATGTGTAGGTGTTGGCATTCACGCCTCTGTGACAGGCAGAGATGAATCACCCAGAGACCGCATGCAGAGAACAAAGTTGTGCTAGGTGGCAAGATGACTCTCAGGGAGGACTTGAAAAGGAAAGTCAGAAAAAGTCAGAGAATATATAGGAGAAATCCTGTTAAGTTTTACATTAGAAAGAAAAATGGTATCATGGCCAATAGCCAATCATGACAGTTAAAGGCATCTGCTAGGGTGAAAAAAAAGCTAAAATAAGAGGTGACAGAGAATGGGGTTGAATTGTGAAGGCAGCCAAAGGTAGAAGGAAAAACTACACTGAAGGCAAGTCAAGATTGTAGTTAAAATTTTAATGTGAGCCTTGGAGAAAAGGCAAAGCTAGAAATGGAAAACTGGTGAGAGGGTTGAAAACTAGGATAGGCAGATTCAGTAACAGAGCTATGAACAGTTTGCATGGTTGGGTGCCTGCTTTAAATGTTGCTGAGAATGTGTTATGGAGATAGACATGAAGGATTAAATGACATATTTCAGATTTGAGCATTATAAGAAAAAATATACTAAATTATAAGAAAAGAGGGGTCCAGTGCTGCTACACATAATTTGTATAATCTTGGATAAGATACTTCCACTGTAGGCCTATTTCTTTACCTGTAAAGTAGAAGTAATAATACCAGTTTCATGTATTGAGTGACTCTCTACAGCTAAACAACTGTGAGGTTACCATTCACATCAACTATAAGAAAAACAATGCTCCCTGGAGTTGTACAGTACAAGACTATTACAAAATTTTAATACGACCTGAAAAGGGTAAGGTTTGTTTGTGGGTTTTTTGTTTTTTGTGGGTTTTTTTTTTTTTTTTTTTTTGGCAATGGAAAGTATTATAAATGTATTTTTTTAAAAAAAAGAACTATATTGTATTTTTAGTTTCTATGATATTAAGCCATATGCTGTCTTTTGTTCTGAGTTTCCTCACCTTTAAAGTTAAGATATGGACTATATAATTTTAAGGCCTTTTTAAATTCTAATATTGAATAGTGTTATGACTCATTTGTACTTCATTCATCCATTCATTCAACCAAATTTCAACTGGGCCCCAGGTTGACTGCTGAAAATTAAAAAATAATTGAGATATGATCCATTCCCACAAGAGCTCACAGTTGAATGGAGTTTATACAATATGAGGTCCTTCTAGGTGAGATAGTTGGTGCTTTCCAATTGTGTTTTCCAAGGCCCTGATAATTTAAGCAAAGTAACTGAATTATAACACTAGAAATAGTATGATAATAAGAATAAGGGATTATAAAATTAAAATGACATATTTAAAACTAGGAATAATCTTACCTTTAGAAAAACAGAATTAGTGGGAGACAAGATGGTGGGGAAGTAGGAGGAGGCGCCCTTTCAACCTGTACCCTAAAGTGTGCTGATTACCTTCCAAAAGAACTCCGATCACCCACGAAATCAGCCTGAGATCAGAATTATACACGTCTGGATCTCTACAGGAGCAGAAGACGCCATCGGGCAGGTAAAGCGGAGTGGGAATGTCAGACTGATATTGGAAGATAAACAAAAGGGGGAGGGAGCCACCAGAGGCGACCTGTTGGAAAGTAATATCCCAATACGAGAGTGCCCTGTGTCTGGGGACCAGCATTAACTTGGAGTCTGATAGAAAGCACTCAAAAAGAGCAAAGGATTGCAGTGGGGGGGGGGGAATTGTGGGAATCAGGGCGGCTAGGGACAGGGGCTTAAGTCCCCAGACCCAGGACAGCCACCCCTGGTGCAGAGCCAGAGAGAGTGCGGTGGAGAAACCAGGTCTTGGTCCCTGAGCCACCAGCGCGCCTGAGAGCGTGTGGGGTCTGGCTCCTGTGAGGGGCTGGGAGCCTCGCCAGCTGGCAGAAGCACAGCCTTTTTGCAGTCCCCACGCAAGTGCCATGCCATGCAGTGCTATCAGAGTCTGAGTCGTGCCCCGCGCCCTCTCCTGAGAGAGGTGCGCACAGGTGCCAGCCCAGTGCTCTCGGACCCGGAAAGACCAGGCACTCCCAGCCCAGGCCAGCGGGAAAATCTCAGTGTACAATCGCTGCTTGGATCCTCTGTGGCAGTCTGGAGCTGCCCAGACAGCCGCTGCTGCTGTGGTTTTGGGTACAAGCAAAAAATCCTGCGTCCCCAGGGACCGTGACTCGGCAGAACCTGCTTTACCAGCGGCCAAGGGGGAATTTATTTGGGCTCTGCAGCCAGACTGAGGCTTCTCTCTGAGAGGGAAGTCAGGGTGCAGTTTGCTTTCCTCTAAACCTACAAAAACCATCAAAAGCGGTCAAGGCGAGAGAGAAAAAAAAATGTGAACAAACATAAAAACATCCAGAGAACAAAAGCCTGAAAAAACCAGTTTCCTCAGAGCCCACCCCTTGAGGGGGGCGGGAGGAGTTAACTCAGAGAACAGCATTGACTGAAAAACCATGTGGCAGGCCCCTCCCCCAGAAACCAACCAGGAAAGGAAAAAAAAAAAAAAAAAAAAGACAAGAGAACAACCACCACTACTTCATAGATACAACTTTTATTTTTAATTCGTTCCCACTATTCTGGCTCATTTTTTTTTATATAGATAATTTTTTTAACCTATTTACCATCACAGTGAGATATCCAGTACATCAAATTCCATAATAACCTTCTAACCTGAACTTTTTGATACATACACCTGTGTTTTTCTTTTGCATTTCTATTTTTTAAATTTCTTTTTTTTAAATTTTAGTTTAGTATAGTTTATTCCTTTTTTACTTTTATTTTCTAATATTCATATAGAGTTAAACTTCAAGGTAATTCCCTTTCCCCAATCAATGCTACCCCATAGGTAAACCAATTTTTAATCCCCCTTTATCTTAGGAAAGTTGAGTCCTTTAACAAAGATATCAAGATACATCCAGGAAGAATCAAAAAAACCTTCTTTGCCCACATTGAGAATTTATAACCACTCTCCCATCTTTTTCTTCCACCAGTGTTTCTGTGTTTTTGTGTTTGTCCTGATAGTATATAAATCTTACAATTGGGGTTCTTTTTGACGAGGTTCTTCCTTTATTTGCATATATATACTTTTTCCTTTGTCATATATTTTATCAGTCTTTTTGTCTGTTTTTGTTTGTATACTTCATAAATCTTACCTTGGGGCCCATTTGGGCTGAACCTTCTCTTTTATCTTCCCTTTCTTTCCTGTCTCTCTCTCTCTCCTTTTTTCTTTTTCTTTTCTTTTTTCTCTCATTTGGGTGGGGAATCCTGATTGCTCAGAAGCGTTCCAGGGTGCACCTTGACTGCAAAATGGACGATACATCCAGCTACATCCATTCAGCCATCTCTCACCAAAATGACTAGAAGGAGGAATGACCAACAGAAGAAAAATACAGAGGATGGGCTTTCTGCAATAGAGCTAACGGCTATCAACATAGACAATATGTCAGAAAGAGACTTCAGGCTAACAATTATCCAGGCAATAGCTAGGTTGGAGAAAGCCATGGATGACAAAATGGAATTGATTAGGGCCGAACTGAAAGCGACCAGAGTTGATGTTCACAATGTTAGGGCAGAACTGAAAGCCACCAGGGATGAGGTTCACAATGCTCTCAATGAGTTCCAATCTAATCTAAATTCTCTCAAAGCTAGGGTAACTGAGACAGAAGATAGAATGAGTGATCTGGAGGACAAACAGAGAGAGAGAAAGGATCAGGAGGAAGCCTGGAACAAACAGATTAGAAGCCATGAAAACAGAATCAGGGAAATAAATGATGCCATGAAATGTTCCAATGTCAGAATTATTGGAATTCCTGAAGGGGAGGAGAAAGAAAGAAGTCTAGAAGATATAGTGGAACAAGTTCTTCATGAAAATTTTCCCAATCTCGCGAATGGAACCAGCGTTCATGTACTAGAGGCCAAACGGTCTCCACCCAAGATTATAGATTCCAGAAAAAATTCAAGGCACCTGATAATCAAATTGAGGAATCATAATTGTAGATATAATCTCTTGAAAGCCCTAGGACAAAGAGGCTCCTTACTTACAGAGAAAAGCCCATCAGAATAACGCCAGGCCTGTCCACAGAGACGTGGCATGCCAGAAAGGGCTGGCAAGATATATTCAGGGCACTAAATGAGAAGAACATGCAGCCAAGAATACTTTATCCAGCAAGACTGACATTCAAAATGGATGGAGAGATAAAGAGCTTCCAAGACCGGCAAGACTTAAAAGAGTACATGACCACCAAGCTGACACTGCCGGAAATATTGAGGGAGGTTCTATAAAAGAGGAAAAATCCTAAGAATAGCATTGAACAGAAATATAGAGACAATCTACAGAAAGAAAGACTTCAAAGGTAACACGATGTCAATAAAAACGTATCTATCAATAATCACTCTCAATGTGAATGGCCTAAATGCACCCATAAAATGGCACAGGGTTGCAGATTGGATAAAATGACAGGACCAATCCATATGTTGTCTATAAGAGACCCATTTTGAACCTAAAGATACACCCAGACTGAAAGTGAAGGAATGAAGAAGCATCTTTCATGCCAATGGGCCTCAAAAGAAGGCCAGAGTAGCGATTCTCATATGAGACAAATTAGATTTTAAACTAAAGACTGTAGTCAGAGATACAGAAGGACACTACATCATTCTTAAAGGGACTATCCACCAAGATGATCTAATAATTGTAAATATCTATGCCCCCAATATGGGAGCAGCGAATTACATAAGAAAACTGTTAATCAAGATAAAGAGTCATATTGATATGAATACATTAATAGTAGGAGATCTTAACACGCCTCTCTCAGAAATAGACAGATCATCGAAGCAGAAAATCAAAAAAGAAACAAGAGCATTGAATGACACATTGGACCAGATGGACCTCAAAGATATATACAGAACATTCCACCCTAAAACAACAGAATACTCATTCTTCTCAAGTGCACATGGAACCTTCTCAAGAATAGACCACATACTGGGTCACAAATCAGGACTCAACCGATACCAAAAGACTGAGATTATTCCCTGCACATTCTCAGATCACAGTGCTTTGAAACTGGAGCTCAATCACAAGGAAAAGTTCAGAAGGAACTCAAACACCTGGAAGCTAAAGACCACCTTGCTTAAGAATGCTTGGATCGACCAGGAGATCAAAGAAGAACTGAAACAATTCATGGAAACCAAAGAGAATGAAGACACTTTGGTCCAAAACCTATGGGATACAGCAAAGGTGGTCCTAAGGGGGAAATACATAGCCATCCAAACCTCCCTCAAAAAAATTGAAAAATCCAGAACACACCAGCTGTCTCTACACCATAAAGAACTGGAGAATCAATAACAAATCAACTCCACACATAAGAAGGGAAATAATCAAGATTAGAGCTGAGATCGATGAGGTAGAAATCAGAGATACAGTAGAACGTATCAATGAAAGTAGAAGCTGGTTTATTGAAGGAATCAATAAGATCAATAAACCATTGGCCACACTAATCCAAAAGAAAAGAGAGAAAGCCCAAATTAATAAAATTATGAATGAAAAGGGAGAGATCACAACTAGCACCAAGGAAGTAGAAACAATCATCAGAAGTTATTAGCCAATAAGCTAAGCAACCTAGATGAAATGGATGCGTTCCTGGAAAACTATAAACTCCCAAAATTGAACCAGGAAGAAATTGACAACCTGAATAGACCGATATCTAGTAACGAGATTGAAGCAGTGATCAAAAACCTCCCAAAAAACAAAAGCCCAGGACCTGATGGATTCCCTGGGGAATTCTACCAAACTTTCAAAGAAGAAATAACACCTATTCTCCTGAAGCTGTTTCAAAAAATTGAAGCAGAAGGAAAACCTCCAGACCCTTTCTATGAAGCCAGCATTACCTTGATCCCCAAACCAGGCAAAGACCCTACCAAAAAGGAGAATTTCAGACCAATATCACTGATAAATATGGATGCTAAGATTCTCAACAAGATCCTAGCAAACAGGATCCAACAGCACATTAAAAAGATTATCCACCATGGCCAGGTGGGATTCATTCCTGGGCTACAAGGATGATTCAACATTCACAAATCAATCAATGTGATAGAACAAATTAATAAGAGAAGAGAGAAGAACCATATGGTCCTCTCAATGGATGCAGAAAAAGCATTTGACAAAATCGAGCATCCATTCCTGATTAAAATGCTTCAAAGTATAGGGATAGAGGGAACATTCCTGAACTTCATAAAATCTAACTATGAAAGACCCACAGCAAATATTATCCTCAATGGAAAAAAGCTTGCAGCCTTCCTGTTGAGATCAGGAACACGACAAGGATGCCCACTCTCACCACTCTTGTTCAACATAGTATTAGAAGTCCTAGCAACAGCAATCAGGCAACAAAGAGAAATAAAAGGTATCCAAATTGGCAATGAAGGAGTCAAACTCTCTCTTCACAGATGACATGATTCTTTATATGGAAAACCCAAAAGACTCCACCCCCAAACTACTGAACTCATACAACAATTCAGCAACGTGGCAGGATACAAAGTCAATGTACAGAATTCAGTGGCTTTCTTATACATTAACAATGAAAATACAGAAAGGAAAATTAGAGAATTGATTCCATTTACTATAGCACCAAGAACCATAAGATACCTGGGAATAAACCTAACCAAAGAGGTAAAGGATCTGTACTCGAGGAACTACAGAACACTCCTGAAAGAAATTGAAGAAGACACAAAAAGATGGAAGACCATTCCATGCTCTTGGATCAGAAGAATAAACATTGTTAAAATGTCTATACAACCTAGAGCAATCTATACTTTTAATGCCATTCCGATCAAAATTCCACTGGTATTTTTCAAAGAGCTGGAGCAAATAATCCTAAAATTTGTATGGAATCAGAAGAGATCCCGAATCGCTAAGGAAATGTTGAAAAACAAAATATAAAACTGGGGGCATCACGTTACCTGATTTCAAGCTTTACTACAAAGCTGTGATCACCAAGACAGCATGGTACTGGCATAAAAACAGACACATAGACCAGTGGAACAGAGTAGAGAGCCCAGACATGGACCCTCAACTCTATGGTCAAATAATCTTTGACAAAACAGGAAAAAATATACAGTGGGAAAAAGACAGTCTCTTCAATAAATGGTGCTGGGAAAACTGGGTAGCTATATGTAGAAGAATGAAACTCGACCATTCCCTTACACCGTACACAAAGATAAACTCAAAATGGATAAAAGACCTCAACGTGAGACAGGAATCCATCAGAATCCTAGAGGAGAATATAGGCAGTAACCTCTTCGATATCAGCCACAGCAACTTCTTTCAATATATGTCTCCAAAGGCAAAGGAAACAAAAGCAAAAATGAACTTGGGACTTCATCAAATCAAAAGCTTCTGCATAGCAAAGGAAACAGTCAACAAAACAAAGAGGCAACCCATGGAATGGGAGAAGATATTTGCAAATGACAGTACAGACAAAAGGTTGATATCCAGGATCTATAAAGAACTTCTCAAACTCAACACACACAAAACAGACAATCATATCAAAAAAATGGGCAGAAGATATGAACAGACACTTCTCCAATGAAGACATACAAATGGCTATCAGACACATGAAAAAATGTTCATCATCACTAGCCATCAGGGAGATTCAAATTAAAACCACATTGAGATACCACCTTACACCACTTAGAATGGCCAAAATTAGCAAGACAGGAAACATGTGTTGGAGGGGATGTGGAGAAAGGGGAACTCTCTTCCACTGTTGGTGGGAATGCAAGTTGGTGCAGCCACTTTGGAGAACAGTGTGGAGATTCCTCAAGAAATTAAAAATAGAGCTTCCCTTCAACCCTGCCATTGCACTACTGGGTATTTACCCCAAAGATACAGATGTAGTGTAAAGAAGGGCCATCTGTACCCCAATGTTTATAGCAGCAATGGCCATGGTCGCCAAACTGTGGAAAGAACCAAGATGCCCTTCAACGGACGAATGGATAAGGAAGATGTGGTCCATATACACTACGGAGTATTATGCCTCCATCAGAAAGGATGAATACCCAACTTTTGTAGCAACATGGACAGGACTGGAAGAGATTATGCTAAGTGAAATAAGTCAAGCAGAGAGAGTCAATTATCATATGGTTTCATTTATTTGTGGAGCATAACAAATAGCATGGAGGACAAGGGGAAATGAAGAGGAAAATGGAGTTGAGGGAAATTGGAAGGGGAGGTGAACCATGAAAGACTATGGACTCTGAAAAACAATCTAAGGGTTTTGAAGGGGCGGGGGTGGGAGGTTGGGAGAACCAGGTGGTGGGTATTGGAGAGGGCACGGATTGCCTGGAGCACTGGGTGTGGTGCAAAAACAATGAATACTGTTATGCTGAAAATAAATTTTAAAAATTAAAAAAAAAAGAAAAACAGAATTATTCTGAAAGTCTTTAGATTTTTTTAATAGGGACTACTTGATTAGAATTCAGATAAATTGGGCTTTCTAGTTCCAGTTTTACTGCTAGTTACTATGAGACCTTAGTCAAGTCACTTTATCTCCTATGATCTTAGTTTCCTACTAATCAAACAAGAGATTAGTCCAACCTAGATAATCTTTGAGCTAAAGCTTTAGGGCTTTTTATTTTCTCTAGTCTATTATGAAATTGTTTTTTATTAATTTTACTACAGAATACATACATACATACACACATGGACAACATACACATATACCAAAAATGACCAAACTCTTTCTGACATTTCATAAAACACTCCTAAGCACTACAAATAATTAAGGCTTCTTGCTAAACCAAATAAAGGTTGTAAAAATGAAATTCACAGGAAGATTAATTTACCATTAAACCAGTTCTTTCAAACTCCTTTGTCATAATTTTCATTTAAACTGCTTTGAGAAACTGAACTCACTGATTTGAGTTTATGTGTTTTTACCTCTGTTCATTTCCATCTTACCAAGTATTTCACACCCATTTTCTCTTTCAATAATACAGACTGGCTGAAGCATAAGGTCCATACATAAGATTAGTGGGAGGTAGGATTAGATATGGAACACCAATTCTGACATTTCCATTGTCTATCCTTGGGCAAAGGATTTGATCCCTCCTAGTCTGAGTCTCTTTATCTATAAAATGGGAATAATAACAATTACTCCAGTTACTTAAACATTAGTAGTAAATATATAGAATTTCTAGTATAATCTCTGGTGCACAGTAGGTATTTTATATTATTTTTCACCTGGAAAGGAACACTTATGTAACCTGAAAATTCTCTTCAAAAGATTAAATAATACCTATATTAAATGTGCAATGTAGGTACCCTAGAAATAATACATGCAGTCATCAGAGACTAACTGGAGAATTCCTGGCAATTCAGCCCTTGCCAGACACTCATGCCAAATATTCAATAAGATATCCAGTACTTGAAAAAGACAACAGGAAGAACTAATTTACTATCCATTCCTCAAGATTTCTGACCTCTAGACAATAAATGAAAAAAATAAATATATTTTTATTTTATTAACTGAATTACCATTAGAAGTATCATAACTAAGTAGGTTATGCCTTCAGTTTCTATGGACAATAAAAGAAATGTTCACCTATGAGAAATATTCCAATATTTTGTAAAATCCTACCATAAAAATGTCCAACCATGAATTGAAACAAAGTCTCTTATTTAAAGAATACACATAATAATCCCTCTGATAATGTAGGACTAGAAAAATGTCTTTCCTATTCAACAGATCTGCATTTTTTTTCTCAAAGAAAGTGAACAAATATAAGTCAATATGTTACTTCCACCTTGGTATGTAGGAAGCTTAGAGCTATATCCAAATTTTTAATAAAATAGTTACCTAATGCTTAAGTGATATCTGTTCCCATAAGAACCATAGCAACTCCAGCATTCTTTCAAAGTTAATTTACCTTCTGTCTTGCTCCTCTTCAAACATTCAGGAGCATTTTTATAAATCTGAACTTCTACTCCCATGAAGATGGAGTATATGTTTCCCTAATTCTCTTGCTAAGTACAACTATACATAGAATAAACATAAGAAGATTCTCAGGTGAGGAGAGAAGCAGAAAACTGACTAGGAACCTGAGGAATCAAAGAATGACATGGTAGTAAGCCCTGTGGGGTTTCTTTTTGCCTCATATATACCAGAATGGGAGGGAAAAAAAAAAAAAAAAAAAAAAAAACCTAAAATGCCAACAGGTGCAGACAAACAAAATCCAGAACCCCAAATCCCTTCTCTCTAAAAGTGAAATAAGTCAGTCAGAGAAAGACAAATACTTTCACTCATCTGTGGAATTTAAGAAACAAAACAAGTGAACAAAGAGGAAGGGAAGGAAAAATAAAATAAGATTAAGATAAAATAAGATGAAAAATGAAAGAGGCAAACCATAAGAGACTCTTAACTCTAGGAAACAAACTGATGGCTGCTGTAGGGGGTGGATGGGTGAGAGGTTGGGGTAATTGGGTGATGGGCATTAAGGAGGGCACTTGAAGTAATGAGCACTGGGTGTTTTATGCAACTGATGAATCACTAAATTCTACTTCTGAAACTTAAAAAAAAATCTCTTCTCTCTGGACAAAGGAAAGAGGCAGGCTAAAAACACAAAAAAACTTAGTAAATAAATCTTCTACTATAGCCAAACACTAAATAAAAATAAATAAATAAATAAAAAAGTATCCCTACCACACATGAGTCAACAAAGCTTGAGTAAGGAGCCTAGACTTCCCCCTTCTCCAGTCTGTAACAAGGTGGCCCAACCCTAATGCCAGGGTGGCATCAGAGAAGGTAGAGCAGGGAACTGAAACTCATTATTACCTACCTCTTCTAGGTAATAATTAGCACTCCCCCGCCACTGTGGTTTCAGCAGCAACAATGTGGAATACCTTGACTTTTAGTCCCTCTGGCACAATGAAAAGTACCTCCTATTCTTAGCTGGTGCGGTGTCAGTGTAGCTTTGTAGAGAATCATAGACTTTCACCACAGTCAGACCCCCACTCAAAAATAACAAGGACCTCTTGCTTCTGCTACAGCTGACAACAGAGGCCAAGTGGTAAACATGGACTTCTGCTTGCACTGGGCAGTAAGAAGGTAGCAACACCCCCCTTCTCCTTCCAGAACACCGTCTGGGAAACCAGACAGAACAGAGTTTTTAAATATGATCCAGAGTCTCATAACACAAAACCCAAATTTTCAAAGTTTCAACAAAAATTATTGATCATACAAAGAGTCAGAAATAGGGGCACCTGGGTGGCTCAGTGGGTTAAAGCCTCTGCCTTCAGCTCAGGTCATGATCCTGGGGTCCTGGAATCGAGCCCCACATCAGGCTCTCTGCTCAGCAGGGAGCCTGCTTCCTCCTCTCTCTGCCTGCATCTCTGTCAAATAAATAAATAAAATCTTAAAAAAAAAGAGTCAGAAATATTTCAAATGAAGTTAAAAAAAGACAATCAATCAATAGATCCCAACATGAAAATGAGAGTTTTATCTGACAAATATTTTAAAGCAGCCATCATGAAAATGCTTCATCAAGCAATTATGAACATGATTGAAACAAATTTAAAAAATGGAATTTTGGCAAAAAAATTGAGTTTCAGAAAAGAAATAGAAGATACAAAGAATCATTAAGTATTCTGCAGTTTTTAAAGTACAGATCCTTTACCTATTTGGTTAGGTTTATTCCTACGTATCTTATGGTTTTTGGTATAATTTTAAATGGGAACAATTCCTTAATTTCTTTTTCTTCTGTGTCCTTGTTAGTGTACAGAAATGCAAATAATTTCTATCCATTGATTTTATTTCCTGCCACATTGCTGAAGTCCTGTATGAGTGTAGCAATTTTGGGGTAGAGTCTTTGGGTTTTCCACATAAAGCATCATGTCACCCAAGAAGAGGAGAGTTTAACTTCTTTGCCAATCTGAACGCCTTTTATTTCTTTTTGTAGTCTGATTGCTGAGGCTAGGACTTCTATTACTATGTTAAACAATAGTGGTGAGAGAGGAAATCCTTGTTGTGTTCCTGACTTTAGGAGAAAAGCTCTCAGAAACTGAGGAAGACACAAAGAAATAGAAAAACATTCTTTGCTCATGGCTTGGAAAAATGAACACTGTTAAGATGTCTATGCTACCCAGAGCAATAGGTCTCCTGTAATATATTCCTTTTATTGGATTCCCTGGCATGGGAGCAATCTATACATTCAATCTATACATTCAATGCAATCCCTGTTAAATTACTATCCACATTTTTCACAGAGCTGGAACAAACCATCCTAAAATTTGTATTGAACCAAAAAAGACCACAAATAGGCAGAGAAATGTTGAAAAAGAAAACCAAATTTGGTGGAACCACAATGCCGGACTTCAAGTTATATTATAAAGTGGCAGTCATCAAGACAGTATGGTACAGGCACAGAAACATAGAATGGAACCTTGACTCTATCATCAACTATTCTTTGTCAAAGCGGCAAAGAATATACAATAGAAAAAAGACAGTCTCTTCAACAAATGGTATTGGGAAAATTGGACAGCCACATGTAAAAGAATGAAACTGGACCATTTTCTTACACCATACACAAAGATAAACTCAAAATGGATGAAAGACCTAAATATGAGACAAGAATTCATCAAAATCCTTGAGGAAAACACACACAGCAACCTCGGCCACATCAACATCTTGCTAGACACGTCTCCAAAGGAAAAGGAAACAAAAGCAAAAATGAACTATTGGTCTTTACCAAGATAAAAAGCTTCTGTATAGCAAAGAAAACAGTCAACAAAACTAAAAGGCAACCTGTGGAATGGGAGAAGGTAGTTCCAAACAACATATCTGATAAAGGGCTGGTATCTGAGATCTATAAAGAACTTTTCAAACTCAATATCCAAAAACCAAATAATCCAGTCAAGCAATGGGCAGAAGACATAAACAGACATTTCTCCAAAGAAGACATACAAGTGGACAATATCCCCAGACACATGCAGAGGGGACAGCCATGGGCTTTGGACAGAGGCAGCTCCTGGATGACTTGAAAGTAGGGCCTAATTGGCCATCCTGAAGAGAGGAAATTAGTGGTTGGTGAACAGTTGGTATGACATTCTCAGATGCCTTTACCTGAATGAGAAATCTGCCTCCATCCAGACCTCAGATGTCTGACAGCCCTATGTGACACCAGGATAGGATATTCCTGTAAATAAACTGCAGGACATGTGGTGCTTTGCAACACTGACAACATTTACTGCATGTTGATGATGTGCCAGAATTGTAAACTCATTCTATATATCTTAATCCTCCAAACAGGCCTACAAGATGGGGAGAATGTGATGGGAAAAGGGAGGGAGAGAATCTTAAGCAGGCTCCAGGCCCCTGAAGATCCCAATGCTGGGCTCCATCTCACCACCCTGGTATCATGACCTGAGTGAACAGTCAGACCCTCAATAGAATGATCCAATCAGGTGCTCCAAAGATTTACTTTTTTAAAGGTTGGGGTAGAGTAAGGTTCCCATTTTAGTTTTACATGCATAGAAGTACAACTGCTAAATTAAGGGCATAAAGACTTTATAGATGCATATTCTAAACAAACCATTACATAATAAGCCAGCACAGAAAAGTTATTCCAAGATTATTTCAACAATATATCAAGAATAATCTCCCTACATGCTAAAACAGCATTTGCTAAAATTGATGAGGGTCAACATTCCTAACCTGTTAAAAGTGTCTTACTCCAAAAGGCTGTGTGATGTTTAATGAGGAAACCATAGAAATGATCCTATTAAAGAGAAAACAGGGGAGCCTGGGTGGCTCGGTTGTTAAACATCTGCTTTCGGCTCGGGTCATGATCCCAGGGTCCTGGGATGGAGCCCCGCCTCGGGCTCCCTGCTCAGTGGGGAGCCTGCTTCTCCCTCTCCCACTCCCCCTGCTTATGTCTCTTTCTGTCCAATAAATAAATAATATCCTTAAAAAATGGCCAACAGACACATGAAAAAATGCTCAATGTCACTTGACATCAAGGAAATACAAATCAAAACCACAATGAGATACCACCTCACACTGTTCATAATGGCTAAAATTAATAAGTCTGGAAATGACAAATGTTGGTGAGGATGTAGAGAAAGGGGGACCCTCTTACACTCTTGGAGGGAATGCAAGCTGGTGCAGCCACTCTGGAAAACAGTATGGAGGTCAAGAAGCTAAAAATAGAGCCACCCTATGACCAGCAATTGCACTACTAGGTTTTTGCCCCAAAGATACAAATGCAGTGATCTGAAGGGGTTACCTGCACCCCAATGTTTATAGCAACAATGTCCACAATAGCCAAACTATGGAAACAGCCAGGATGCCCACTGATGGATGAATGGATAAAGATTATATATATCTATAGATATAGATATATAGAGAGATATAAACACACACACACACACACACACACACACACACACACAATGGATATTATTCAGCCACCAGAAAGGATGAAATCTTACCATTTACACTGACATGGATGAAACTGGAGGGTATTTTGCTGAGTGAAATAAGTCAATCAGAGAAAGACCATTATCATATGGTTTCACTCATATGTGGAATATAAGAAACAGTGCAGAGAATCATAGGAGATGAAAGGGGAAAATGGAGTGGAAAGAAATCAGAGAGGGAGATAAACCATGAGAGACTCTTAACTGTAGGAAAAAAACTGATGGTTGCTGGAGGGAAGGTGGGTGGGTGGATTGGGTAACTGGCTGATAAGGAAGGCCCATGATGTGATGAGCACTAGGTGTTTTTGCAACTGATGAATTACTGAACTCTACATCTGAAACTAATGATGTGCTGTAGGTTGGCTAATTGAATTTAAATTAAAAAAAAGAGGATAGAAAGAATCAAATGAAATTCAAAAATTTTAAAACATAATAACTAAAACTAAAAACTCACTGGATGGATGAAACAAAAGAAAAGAGAAGACAGAGGAAAAGGTCAGTGAATTGGAAGATACAACATTATACATTATTCAGTCTAAACAATGGAATGAAAACAGACTAGGAACAAAAAAGTGACCACTGCTTCAGGGACCTATGGGACTATAACAAAATATCTAATATTTGTGTAATCAGAGTCCAGAAGGAGATAAGAAATACAGCAGAGGTGAAAGAATACTGAAGGAAATAATTGCTGAAAACTGCCCAAATTTGGGAACCCAAATTTGGCAACATAAACTTATAGTTTCAAAAAACTGAACAAACTCCAAATATGATAAACTCAAAGAAATTAACAAAAACGTATTTCATAATAAAACTTCTGAAAGTAATCTTGAAAACAGTGACATACAAACAATATATTATATACCTGAGAAAATAATATGAATCACCAGAATTCTTATGAAAAACTAGAAGGAAATGGCACATTTTTATATGAGAATGGAAACAACTGCCAACCCAGAATCCTATACCTCACAAAAAAAATGTTTCAGGAATGAAGGGAAAACCGACATTCTCAAGTGAAGGAAAAACTAAGAAAATTTGTTGACAGCAGGCTTACCTGAAATAAATGGCTAAAGGAAGTGCTCTCAATAGAAAGGAAACATTAGAGAAGGGATCTTAGAACATCAGGGAAGAGGAAAAGAAATAAGCAAAAATATAAGTAAATATAGACTTCCCTTCTCCACTTCAGTCTTTTAAAGTATGTTTAATGACTGAGGCAGAAATTATAACACTGCTCAACTTTGACTCTAAATCAAAGTAGAGGAAATATTTATGACAATTATAAATGGATGAGGGTAGAAAAGTGTGTAAAAGGAAAAAAGGATTCTATTCTTAATTCAAATTGATAAAATAATGATACCAGTAGACTGTGATATTATGCATATGCAATTATCAATGACTAAAAATTCTACACAAAAAATATACTCAAGAAGAGTATAGATAAATCAAAATGGAATTCTATAAAATGTCCAGGTGGGAAGAATAAATAAAAGCATATAAATAAGAAAAACAGAGAAGAAATAAAATGGTGGATTTAAGTTTTAATGTGACAATAATTCCACTAATGTAAAAGGTCTAAAGACACCAAATCAAATACAGAGATTGGTAGAATGAATTAGAAAACATGACCCAACCATACAGCGTCTTTAAGAAACTTACTCTGAATATAATATGGGCAGATTAAAAGAGAAAAGATAGAAAAAAAAAGTATTTCATGAAAACATTAAAGAAATCAGGAGTGACTGTATTAATATCAGATAAAGTAGACTTCAGAGCCAAGGAAATGACCAGAGACAGAGAAAATTATCATTATCGTGTAATGTTAAAGGGTCAATCTACCAAGAATTATAGCAATCTTACATGTTCATGCACCAAATATCACAGCTGCAAAATATGTGAAGCAAAGCTGTAAGAAATAATAGAACAAGAAAGAATATAACTGAAAAGAGAATTGGTATATTCACAACTGAAGTTAGATATTTCAATAGCACAACAACTATAAAGTCAGGATAGATACAGAAGAACTCAATAATGCCAGAAACCAGCAGGATCTAAAATGGCATTTATAAAATACTCTACCCAATAACAGTAGAATAAATATTCTTTCCAAGCAGCTACAGACATATATGAAGATAGATCATCTACTGGCCTATAAAACCAACCTTACTGAATTTAAAAGAATTGATATCATAGATAACGTTCCTTTACCACAATGGGAATACACTAGAAATCATTAATAGGAAAATAACAAGAAAATCTTCAAACACTTAAAACTAAACAACAAATTTATAAATAATCTATGGGACAAAGAGGAATTTTCAAGTGAAATTTTTAAAAATACATTTAGCTAAATGAAAATTAAAATAGATCTTATCAAAATTTGTGAGACATAGCTGAAGCAATGTTGAGAGGGAATTTTATAGCACTAAATATACATATTGTTAAAAAGAAAAAGTCTCAAGTCAATAATCTAAGTTCTGGCCTCATGAAACTAGAAAAAAAAAGCAAATTTTTAAATCAAAGTAAGCAGAGTTAATATAAAATAAAATAGCAAAGTAAGCACAGTTAAGGAAATAACAGCAGAAGTAAATGACATTGAAAGAAAAAATAATCAAGAAATAATCAGTGAAACATGGGGTGCCTGGGTGGCTCAGGGGGTTAAAGCCTCTGCCTTTGACTCAGGTCATGATCCCAGGGTCCTGGGATTGAGCCCCACATCAGGCACTCTGCTCAGCATGGAGCCTGTTTCCCCTCTCTCTCTGCCTGCCTCTCTACCTACTTGTGATCTCTGTCTGTCAAATAAATAAATAAAAGATTTTTTTTAAAGAAATATCAATGAAACAAAAAGCTGGTCCTTTGAAAAGATCAGTAAAATTGATAAACTTCTCCCATGATTGACAAAGAAATATAAGATACAAATTACTAATATCAGGAATGAAAACAGGAGCATGTCACTACAGACCATCTAACTATCAAAAGGAAAATAGGGAATATTGTAAAGAACTCTATAAACATAAAATTTGACACCTTAAATGAAATAGATCCAATCCTTGAAAAATACCAACAACTACAACTTATACAACAGGAAATAGATAATTTGAAAAACCCCTATAATAGGCAGATCCTTCTGCCCATTGGGGGTCTTGTCCCCGTGCTTTAATAAAACCACTATTTTGTACCAAAGATGTCTCAGGAATTCTTCTTGGTTGTTGGTTCTGAACTTGACCCCACCAAACCTCTCCCCAGACCTCACCTGTACTCCAAAACTTCACCATCAGGACCCTGAAATCATGACCCGAGCAGAAACCAAGAGATGGCTGCTTAAGAGAATGAGTCACCCAGGTACTATTCTATCAAATCTTTAAAGAAGAATTAACATCAACTCTACATAATGTCTTTCAGAAAATAGAAAAGGAGGAAATACTTCACAATTCATTTTATAAACCTACTATTTTAACCTGATATCAAAATAAAACAAACATAATACAAAAAAAAAAAAACTAAAACCCATAAATATAGATGCAAAACCCCTCAAAATAGTAACAAAAAAATTCAGCAATATATAAAAAGACTTATATACCATAACCAAGTGGAAATTAGTCAGGGATGATTCAATATTCAAAAGCCAGAAATTCCATAGGGGAGAATGAGACAGGGAACCTGAGGGGATACCAAGAATAAAAAACTTTTTTTTTTTTTCTTACTTTGCTCCTTTTCCAGCTTCTATTCTTGCCAGGACCTGCACTCCCCACCCCACTCTACACATGCTTTATAATGAAAATAGCATTTGTCGTACTCATAAGTTACAACGAGATAGTGATATCTTTGGAGCCTTCTAGCATAACAGGTAACATAAAAGGAATGACTGGGTGGGGCTGTCACACAAATGTTTCCCAAGACGACTGACTCCAAACACCTTGATGCCAAGATCCCTGGCTTCAGGGAATGAATGACTTATGAGGGACACCTGTACCCTGTCTTTTTTCTGACCATTCCTGGATGCCTAAGAGGACACCTACACCAGACCACAACTGGCAATAAAAACCTCAGATCCCAAGCAAAGACAAGACTCATACTCTTTTCTTTTCTGAGTTCTGAGTCTCCCAGATGGCTCTGTCCACCTCTCTCTCTCTCTCTCTCTCTCTCTATATATATATATATATATATATTCAATAAACTCTGCTTTCACTTTAAAAACAAAAACAAGGGGTGCCTGGGTAGCTCAGTGGGTTAAAGCCTCTGTCTTCCTCAGGTCATGATCTCAGGCGCCTGGGATCGAGCCCCACATTGGACTCTGCTTGGCAGGGAGCCTGCTTCCCCCTCTCTCTCTTTGCCTGCCTCTCTGCCTACTTGCGATCTCTGTCAAATAAATAAATAAAATTTAAAAAATAAATTTAAAAAAGGCCAATGTAATTCACCATATTGACAAACTAAAGAAAAAAAATCTAATGGTCATATATGTTGATGCAGAAAAATTATTTGACAAAATTCAACATCACATTCATAAAAATTCTCAGAAAGGAATAGATGAGACTAACTCCACTTGATAACAAACACCTAAAAAATCTACAGGCTATGATTATATTTAGTGATGAAAAACTGTCAAGAACTAGAGGTAGCAATAGGAATACAGAGGAATAAAGGAAAGGGCCCTGCACTCAAGGCATACAGATGAAAAAAAAAAAAAATAGGCAATTACCATACAGTCTAAGAAGAGTTATGACACTGCATAGGGAAGAATCCTGTGGTGATTTGATAGAGGGTCTTCGAATCCAACTCAGATTTTGAAGGCGGGGGCGGGGGGAGTTCACCAAGAGAGATGAAAAGGAAAGAATTTCTAGAAGAAAAAACATCTACAAGGGCTCTTAAGGCAAGACAGGTATTACTGAAAGGTAGGATGCTTATCAGGACACAATGGAAGCTAAGGAGCCTTGATGCAGCCCAAGTTGCTCAGATCTCAGTTATGCAAATGCGAAAACACTGTTTTGTCTTAAGCATAGAAAGGATTTGAGCAGAGTTCAGTTTTACAGTATAAAAAATGTCCTTAGGGGTATGAAAGGTCAACATTAAGGAGTCACAGGGAAGAAGGAGTCCTATTACAATAGTCTAAGTAAGAACTGATGAGAGTCTGAATTAAGTTTTGTTCTCTAGACAGCCAGACTAATCTCTGGGATTCTCAATCTACATTCTGGATTGCATCAGTTTCATACACTGTGAAGGAAAAATAAGAACAAAAGTTGTATCAGTGCCCTAGTCTTAAAGACAGGCCTGTAGCCAGGAAAATGGGAAAGCTGGGTGCTAACTGGAAATTTTTAAGATGCAAATTTAGTGTGAAACAGCAAGATAAATAAAAGCTTTCTTATTAAAAGACCAAGAGCCGATTCCAATTATATGACTGGAAAGTCACTAAATCTTTGCAAGCCTCAGTTTCCTCACCCAGAAGATCAGATAATTAATCTCAATCTACATGGTTATTAAGAGGATTATATGAGATGATATGTATAAATGTGCTTTGTAAACTGAGAAGAGTGTGAGAAATTATCATGAACAGCAAATACCCTTTGCAAATGTTTTGTTTCAAACCATCTGCAAAACTGCTCCTGGGGCTGATATATTTCAACCTCGCTAGTCAGTGACTTCTTTTTTTTTTTTTTTTTTTTTTTTTTTTCCAGTACCAGCAGGGATATACTCAAGTGGAAGAGGCAAAAGATGGAAGAAAGAAGAGAGCATAACTACCTTTCATGGAGCCCCTACTATGTACCCGGAACTGAGCCATGTGTTTTAATATGTATTGTGCCATAATGTGTCTCCCATTTTATAGTCAAGAGAAGTCAGGAAAGTTAAGCAGCTTGCCAATGTCACATAGGAGGAATTAAAAAACAGCTGACGTAAGAGAAATAAGACTATCTTATATCTATGCTTTTGTTCTTGTCCCCACACCAAATTGTTTCATTCTAGGAGTTATGTTTAAGAATAAACTAAGGACATTTAAAACAGTATGAACCTAATGCATGACAATCTAAGCGGTACCATTAGGTCCTTATTGGCTTACATGTTGCCTAACACAGTGTCTAGCACATAGTAGGTGTTAAAAATATTTTTTTAAAGATTTTATTTATTTATTTGACAGACAGAGATCACAAGTAGGCAGAGAGGCAGTCAGAGAGAGGAAGGAAAGCAGGCTCCCCGCTGAGCAGAGAGCCTGATTCGGGGCTCGATCCCAGGACCCCAGGATCATGACCTGAGCTGAAGGCAGAGGCTTTAATCCACTGAGCCACCCAGGTGCCCCCCAAAATATTTTTTAAATACAAGGGGCGCCTGGGTGGCTCAGTGGGTTGGGCCTCTGCCTTCAGCTCGGGTCATGGTCTCAGGATCCTTAGGGTCCTGGGATCGAGCCCCACATCAGGCTCTCTGCTCAGCAGGGAGCCTGCTTCCCACCCACCCCCCGCCTGCCTCTCTGCCTACTTGTAATCTTTATCTCTGTCAAATAAATAAATAAAATCTTTAAAATACATACATACATACATACATACAGGAGAGATAGAATAAATGACAAACATATCAATAAATGAAATAAGAATCCTTGAATTCCCCTAAACTGAATTCTCATTTTAAACTAAATCTCTCAAATTATTTCACCATGGATAAAGTACAAGTTATGCATTGAATAAATCATTTTAATGGATAAATAATATTTTTCCCTTTTATAATTAAATATGACGCCCCATAGGAAACTGTATGACAGACAGATCTTGTTACTGATCCTCACACCTTGGCCTCAAAGATATACTAGTAGACCCTATCCTGGGCACATCTAGGAAAGGAAGGGAAGAGAGAGCTATAGGGCACCAGTCTCTTCAAACTAAAGAAGTGAGAGGATGGGAAACAAAAGAAAAAATGACAGGGTGAAAAGGTCCAAACAACTGAAGATAAACTACTGATCTTAATAATTTTACCCTGAGTCCAGTCAACATATTGTAAAGCAATCCTGATTAGTACTAGTATACTCTCATGTTGGTGATTTCCTAACAGTAGTAGGAATAAAACATCACTTTATGATTTCTAAAGGGTTTTAACAATCATCTAATTCCCTTGTTATGATTAAAAAAAAAAAAGCATGGCAAGGACCATAATTCCCATTTTACTAATGAACATACTGATGCTCAGGAGAAAGTAAGACATCCATAATATGTACAGCTAGTAAATGGCAGAGTTAGGATTTGAATCCAAGTTGTCAAATAGTCAGAACCCTTTCTACTATACTTCACGGCCATGTATATTTAAAAAATAGGTAGAGTATTCTTTTCTTTCTCCCAAATTTTCTTTTATTATAAACATTGATTCAGAGAAAGCAAAGAAATACACTGGCTTCACTGACAGAACAACACTTTCTTCTGCTGGAAGCCAAGTGGAAAGCCTCAGGAACTGGGTCAGAGTCCTTCTTGGATTTCATTCCAGAGTGCCAGGAGGAAGCAAGCTGTTTACTAGAATTCTATAAAAATTTAAAAATGATTATTTTTTAATCCAAACTGTGTCCAAAAAGTTATTGTGTCATGAGACATGTCTCAGAAGACTTAAATTTAAATCCTGGTTCAACTATCCACTCTTTATCATTTCCTCTAAATTCAGTAGCCTCTAGAAGTAGTGTAATTTTAGAATATGATGTGGTGTACATGTCCTTTTACAATCTACCTGCAGCTAACTTGTCTGGGATCATCTATCACTCTCTCCCCTTGGCAGTAGGCATTCAAAGATAGAGCCAAACCTGACCACTAGAAATTTTTTGCACATTGTTTTCATGGCTATATGTTTTTGTTTATGTTATATTTCCTCTGTCCCAAAGGCCCAACCAGTCTCCTCCCTGCCCCACTCTCCTCTACAGAGAATTCCTATCCATCCTACATAATTCTTGCCAAGTACCAAGTCCTCTACAAAATCTTTCTCATACAGAGCCTGGGACAAGAAACCAATATGCGTTATCTCATTTTAATCATAGGATCATGGGAGATTGGAACTAAAATATCCAATTATCAGATGAGGAAACAGAAGCTCAAAAAAATGAAGTGATAGTCCTTCTCTCACAAATCTAATAAGTAATGAAGATGGGATTTAAATTAGGTATGTGCATCTGACAAAATGAGGAAGCAGTGGGCAGAAACTATAGAGGTTTCAGTTTCATGTAAGGAAGAACTTAACAGTCATCAGATCAGCCCAACATTGAAATGGATAGATTCTATAAAACATGAATTCCTACCACTAGGAAAAATCTGCTCAGAAAAATATCTGGCTTTCCCAAAACTTATCTCTTTCTTATGATCAAGATCTCTGAGGCAGATATTTTTTTTTTACCAAAAATGCTAGATTCTCATTAGGATCTTAGTTTAGGATGATCTCATTTAGGATGAGATCTTAGGATCTCATTTAGGACTAATAACTTAGTCCATTCTTTTAACTCCTTCATTTGATAAACAAGAAAACAAAAGCCCTAGGAGAGGTAGCAAATTTCTCAAGTTCAAAGAGTGAACTATAGCCAAAACAGAAACTGGAATCAAGCTGTCCTAGTGCTCAGGTTACTATACTGTTCTCAGTTGTATCTCTTCAAAAAGAAGAATCAACTGTGTGTTGAAGACAGACTGGGTTACTCCTTATATCAGCAGATTCTTTTCCTCCTCCTCCTCCTCTTCCTCCTCCTCCTCCTCCTCCTTCTCCTCCTCTTCCCCCCTTCCTCTTCTTCTTCTTCTCTCTTCTCTTCCTTCTTCTTCCTCTTCCTCTGACATGCCACTATTCCTTTAATATATTGATATAATAACATTTTCAAATATTATATCTTCAAGTTATACTTCGACGGAAAGAAAAAACCATTCAATATAAGTGACTTTGGGCCTCAGCTAAGTTTTTTTTTAAAATTTTTAATTGATTTGATTTGTTTCGAGCTTTTATTTAAATTCCAATTAGTTAACATATAATGTAGTATTGGTTTCAGTAGTAGAATTTAATGATTAATCACTTACATACAACAACTGGTGCTCATCACTGCAAGTGCCCTCCTTAATCCCCAGCAGTTACTCAATCCAATCCCCTCACCTCCCCTCCAGCAACCCTCAGTTTGTTCTCTATAATTAAAGAGTCTATATCATGATTTGCCTCTCTCTCTCTCTCTCTCTTTTTCTTTCCCCTATGTTCAACTATTTTGTTTCTTACATTCCATATATAAGTGAAATTATATGGTACTTGTCTCTCTCTGGACAACTTATTTTGCTTAGCATTATGCTCTCTAGCCCCACCCACATCATTGCAAAAGGCAAGATTTTATTCTTTTCATGGCTGAGTAATATTCCATATATATACCACAACTTCTTGATCCATGCATCAGTCAATGGACACTTGGGCTACTTCCATAATTTGGCTATTGTTGATAGTGCTGCTATAAACATCAGGGTACATGTGTCCCTTTGAATCAGTATTTTCACATCTTTTGGGTAAATACCTAGGAGTGCAGTGGCTGGGTCATAGGGTCATTCTGTTTTTAATTTTTTGAGGAACTTCCATACTATTTTCCAGAGTGGCTGTACCAGTTTGCATTCCCACCAACAGTGTAAGAAGGTTTCCCTCTCTCCACATCCATGCAAACATCTGTTGTTTCCTATGTTGTTAATTTTTGCAATTCTAACAGATGTGAGGTGGTATCATTGTAGTTTTGTTAAATCAGTAGCATCTTATCCAAATATCCTTATCAGATTTTCTTAGAGCTTGACCTTCCTAGAGAGGAGGGTCCCAGAGAAAAAGTCCAGATCAATAAGTTTATCTTTTTTACAGTAATTTGCATCAACCCAGATACAAGTCAAAAAAAAGAAATTGTATGAATTTGTGATGCCCTCCTGGAGGTCTTTTAAGCTCATTAAATAATGACTTATTACACACACACACACACACACACACACACACACAAATACTATCTTCTCTTTATATTTGAATTGTTGGTGGTCTTCAATATTTAATACTCTCCACTTTACAATTTGGATAGAACTTAATACAACTTGCATATATAAGTTAAGCATTTGTTATTCTATTTTGCCTAAAAGGAATTATTTCCAGCAAGTGAGCTCAGTGGGATGGAGTGATTTAGATAGGTTTGTAATCAACTAGCCAAAGGGACTATGAAAGCAGTAAGCTAATGCTTAGCTATGCATGGCTTCCCAGTGATAATAACGAAATGCTACCCATACTGGGCCTTGTAATTGGTGAAACGGTTATCTGATCTGAGTCAAGGAAAACATGGTAGAAGAATATGATGGGGTGGAGAAGTATAATCAAACTTGTAACAAAGAATCAAGGACAAAGAACCAGAAGAAGATCAAACATCAGATATACACGGTTTGGGTAAAGACGAAGAAAGGCACTGAGGCAAAGGGCAAGGAATTGATGCAGGTTAGGAAAAGGAATTTCAGGCAGGTGAGGCTTCATATTTCACAAAGAGAGCCATGAACTAAGTAATGGGGAACAGATCCCAGAATAATGCATTCCAGGAAGAGGTAAAGTTGTGAGCTTTGTGCAGGTCAGGACCAAGTTTTCTTATTTGAGGCTGTGGAAATTTCCTATTTTCCTGGACAGAGTTTCTCAGACTTTTCCAGCTTCTTATCCTATACTTAATCTTTAAATGTTGGCATTCTCTGATGGTCTTTTTTGGGCCCTCTTTTCAACAGCATGTCCTTACCAAGCAGTATCATTCATGGCTGATTGGTTCCTACTTTTGTATCTCTAGTGTAGACCATGCTCTTAAATTCTTATCTAATATAATCAACTATTTTTTAAAAGATTTTATTTATTTATTTGACAGACAGAGATCACAAGTAGGCAGAGAGACAGGCAGAGAGAGAGGAGGAAGCAGGCTCCCTGCTGAGCTGAGAGCCTGATGCGGGGTTTGATCCCAAGACCCTGAGATCATGACCTGAGCCGAAGGCAGAGTTGCTTAACCCTCTGAGCCACCCAGGCACTCCTATAATCAACTATTTACTAAAAAGTTCTACTTGGTATTTTGCAGGTACTTAAAATCCTACATGTCCAAATTGAAATCAAAATCTTCTTTTCCATTTTTTTCCTCTACTATTCCCTATTCTCAGGACATGAAACCATAATGTACACAGTTGTACAAGTTCAGAACTTGGTTGACATTTTCCATGATTTTTAACTACTGTCTACATCTAATTCATAACCAAATTCTAATGATTCTATCTTGTAAATAACTCTCAAACATTTCTGTTTTCCCCCATCCCACTGTCTTTATGCTAATCTTGGCTATCATCATCTCTCACCTGAGGGATTGCATTTACCTCTTAACTGGTTCACACTGAATCTTGATCTTCCATTTCTTCCTCACCAACAACAAAATGATCTTTATCAAATTAAATTCTAAGCAAATTTCTCTTCTGTGGAAACTTTTAAAAGAGTTCTCAAGAAATCTTTCTTTTTAATTATTTGCCCTCAGAATAAAGTTTGAACTCTTAACATAGCTGATGAGGCCTTCTGTGATAGGGCTTCTACATACCCCTTTATCCTCACTTAGCATCTATTTTCTCCCCACTTCTCCCTTCCTTCATCACTTATTTAATATCCCTACCATTACAGGGCAGTAAGGCAGGCCCAAGGTGAGGAAAATGAGATGCCAAGGGCACAAAATTTAATGAGACACTCGCTCTCATATAACAACTCTCTATATACACAACCCTGAAAGTAAGTGTCTCTTTAAGAGTGAGAAGCCTACAAGCACACCAATGTTAATAACAGCAATGTCCACAATAGCCAAACTATGGAAAGAGCCCAGGTGCCCTTCAATAGATGAATGGATAAAGAAGATGTGGTGTGGGTACCTGGGTGTCTCAGTTGGTTAAGCAACTGCCTTCAGCTCATGTCATGATCCTGGAGTCCCAGGATTGAGTCCTGCATCAGGCTCCCTGCTCAGTGGGGAGTCTGCTTCTCCCTCTGAGCCTCTCCCCTCTCATACTCTCTCTTTCTCTCATTCTCTCTCAAATAAATTAATAAAATCTTTTTTAAAAAGATGATACACACACACACACACACACACACACACACACATACACGCACATATAATGAAATGTTACTTAGCCATAAGAAAGAAAGAAAGAAAGAAAGAAAGAAAGAAAGAAAGAAAGAAAGAAAGAAACCTTGCAATGACATGGATGGAACTAGAAGTTATTATGCTAAGCAAAAATAAATCAGTCAGAGAAAAGTACCATATGATTTCACTCATATGTGGAATTTAAGAAGCAAAACAGATGAACATAGGGGAAGGGAAGGAAAAATAAAATAAGATAAAAACAGAGAGGGAGGCAAACCATAAGTGACTCTTAACTATAGGGAACAAACTGAGGGTTGCTGGAGGGCAGTTGGGTGAAGGGCGATGGGGTAATTGGGTGATGGGCATTAAGGAGGGCACTTGATGTAATGAGTACTGGATGTTATACATAACTGATGAATCTTTAACTTCTATACCTAAAACTAATAATATACTACATGTTAACAAAACTAAATTTAAATAAAACAAATTTTAAAAAGACTGAGGTGCCTAGGTCACAAAATTTAAGAAAGCATAGCTTTGCAACAGTAATTTTTTTAACCTCAATTTAAGAGATGATAAAACTAAAACTCAGAGAGTTTAATTTAAAATTTTCTAAGGCCACATAGCTAAGAAGTGGAGGACTTGAACTCCAAAACCCTTTGCTTTTCATATTATACTATAATACTTCCAGGTTTTTTTTTCTTTTTAAATAAATAAGTCAATAATAAAATATGAGCAAGGGCACAAAACTACGGTTACCCAAATTTATTAGGAATGATTCATTAATACCAGATGAACTATAGTGGGATGAGGGAGATTTATTTTATTTTTAAGCATAGGAAATTTTTATAGAAAATTTACTCTGTTTCTTTACAAATCATTCCACCTCTCTGTGGGAATACTGGAATTGTCAGAAACTCCTTAATTCCTTTCAAAGAAAACATATATGCACTCATTTAAAAATAAATTAGTGACTACATATGATACCTCTTGTAGGTTAGTACGGATTACATTAACATTAGCTTATCAATTTTCTCAAAGGATTTGTCAATCATGCCTGTTACAAAAACAGAACACACTAACTCTTGGCTCTGTTTTTATCACACCATAAAATTTGGTACATCAAAACACATTCCCTTTATTCAAATCTAAGGGAAAAATTTCATGAAAATATTCCTTTCATTTATTCCTTTCACTTGATTAGTAATTGGAGGCCCTGCTATTATAGCTGCTGTAGTCTGATGACTGCTTTGGAAGGAGTATATGAAGTATCATCTCCTCACACTGCTCCAATTAGACTCCAGAGTCCTGATTATTCACACTGAAATCAGATAGCAAATTGGAGAGTTCACACGCTCTTTCTCAAGTATGTGCCCAATTCACTCTTGACTACCTTTACAGAAAGAAATAAAAAGAAAATCTTCACTTATTTTTCAGAAGTAATCTAAGAAAGGCACCACAAGATGGCTTGCTCTTTTAAAATAGTAATATTCAACAGATTAATGAGATCACCTCTCTTTAGAAATAGTACCCACCATCACCTGGTTTAAATACATTTGAGCCTCTTATGTCATGACACAAAGAATTTGGAAAAGTCAGCCATAGGGAGAAAGCCCATACCAGTTTATGAATCCCAAATGATCAAACTCCCTTAACCAGCCACTACATTTTCCTTATAAGATCCAATGATACTTGGCTCTCCTCATTCAGTTTTCAGTGTTTCCTGTCCTCAGATTGGGGACCTATTTAGGCCTTTCCCTCTGGCTTGTTGCCCCAGGTACCTATATCATTCATGGTTATGCACTCTCCTTTGATTTTAGTATAACCTTCAATTTTAGATGAAGACAAATCTCATGGCCAGCCTCCGTCTCTGAAAAAAAGCCTGGATAAATAAACATTTCTTCATGTGTTGTAAACATGTGGAAATCTGGAGGAAGAAAAGTACATTTGTTCCATATACAATCAGGCACCCTTAGCAAAAAAATCTAGCTCCAAGTATTTGTCCTAAGTGAAGAAATAGGGAAAAAATTTATATGGATATATTTTTTTGTGAGCAATAGGTGTTATAATTCAAGCTGTGATAAAACAGTAAAGAAACATTGTCTTTGCCCACATATAAGTATAAAGGTTAGAAAAATTGTAAGTCAAATGTGATAAAAGATATTCAATTCAACACAGTACCTGGGAAAATTTAGAAAGTTAATTAAGTGTTCAAAAGCAAGCAGTGGGGGAGGTAGAGAAGGAGAGGTGGAATTAAGATTTAAAAAGCACTAATGTCAGGCATTATACTATTAGTTTTACTCAGATTATTTACTCAATTCTTACAGTACCCTTCAGAACTTCAAAAAGTTTAAGCAACAAGCTAACATTTATAGTGTATTTACAATGCACCTAATATTACACCAAATGTTATACATGCATTATCTTATTTTATCCTCAGCACAACTAAATGAGGTAGGTGCCACAATCACCTTAGTTTTACAAATGAAAAACCTGTTTTTAGAAAACTGTCCCAGAAGCAAGATGGCAGAGGAATAAGACCTAAATTTTGTCTGGTCCTAGGAATTCAGCTAGATAGTTTTCAAACCATTCTGAACACCTACAAACTCAACAGGAGATCAAAAAGAAGTATAAAAGCAATTCTATGAACAGAGAAGAGACCACTTTCTGGAAGGTAGCAGATAAGTGAATCCGAGGCAACATATGGAAAGATAGACCAGCTCCCAGCAAGCAGTAGAGCAGGAGAGCACAAAATTGGAACTTTCAGAAGTTGGCTAGACTGAGGGATGTCACTCCAGAGATTAAGAAGGGTGCGGAGCCCTCGCTGAGGCAGTGTGGTCTCACAACTCGTGGGGTCACAGAGAGACTAGGGGTGCCTGAGTGTGGCAGAGCCTCCAGAGTGGGGAAGCTGGCTCCAGAGATGGAGCTGAGAACTGGGCTCTCAGCTCGAGGTTACCTTAAACTGTGATCTGAGGCACGGTCAGGCCACTGCTCTTCCAGCAGGGACCCCACAAGTGGCAGATCCAGGGAGACCCCCTCCTTCATCCTCCAGGAAGAGCAGTGCAGAAGTGTGGTAGAAGAATCTGCTGGGTTTGGAGACTCCAAATGAGGCCATGCACCAGAGATAGAAATGCTTGGTCACAGGCTGGGTGAGCACAGAGCACGGCCAGAGCCCAGGGAGACAGGAGTGACTGACTGCTTTTCTCTGAGGGCACACTGAGGAGTGATGCCATGAGCTCTCAGCTCCTACACTCAGAGCTGGAGATTGGGAGGTCACCATTTTCATTCTCCTCCAAAGCAATACAGAAAGCTTTCAGGGGACAAAAGCTACCAAGAGCAAGCCAGAGAAGATTACTACCTTGGCCCCTGGCAAGGATTGTGCAATTCTGCCTCAGCCAAAGACATTTGAGAATCACTGCAACAGGACCCTCCCTGAGAAGATCAGCAAGAACATCCAGCCAAGAACAACTTTACCAATCAATGAAAACTGCAAAGCACCAGTGCTAGGGGAATAAAGCACATAGAATTCATGGCTTTTGTCCGATGATTCCTGAGTAGTTCAAAGTTAAATCTTTCTACTTTTCATTATTTTTTTCTTTTTCTATTTTTGAGTGTTTCCTTTTTCCTATTTTAACCTATTTTACCTATTTTATCTTATCAATGCCATTTTAAAAATCTTTTTTTTTAAATTTTCATCTTTATACTCATATTGTATCCCTTCATTGTATTTAACCTTATTTTTTCTATACATCTAAGTTCTTCATTCTTTAAAATTTTGGGATACAGTTTTCTTCCAACAGACCAAAATATATTCTAAATCTAATTTATGGCTTTGTTCTAATCTCCACCCTGATCACATTCTATTTTTTTTCCAATGAGCTTTTTATCTTATCGTTTTGTAAAATGTTTTTTTAATTTTCATCTACACAGTCATATTCCAACCCATCATCTTGTTTACCCTTTATATATGTATATATGCATATATATCCTTTTATATATAAATATATATTCTTTTATATATATATTCTTTCTTTAAAATTATAAATTATAAAAATATATAAATCATAAAAAATATAAATTACAAAAAATATTCTTTTATATATATAAATATAAATATATATAAATACATATATATTTTATATATGTATTCTTTAAAATTATGGGAGACAGTTTCTTCTAACAGACCAAGATACACCCAAAGTCAAGTCTGTGGCTCTGTTCTATACAACAGCCTGATCATATTTATTTTTCCTTTCTTTCCTCCCTAGTTTCAGGTCTCTTCTGAATTGTTTAGTCTATATTGTTCTGGGGTTGTTGTTACCCTTTTAGCATTTTTGTTCTCTCATTCACCTATTCTTCTCCAGAAAAAAGACAAAGTGGAAAAACTCATCTCAAAAAAAAAAAAAAAAAAAAAAAAGATCAAGAGGTAGTACCAATGGCTAGAGATCTAAGCAATTTGGACATTATAAGATGTCAGAACTAGACTTCAGAATGACAATTATAAAGATACTAGCTGGGTCTTGAAAAAAGCATAGAAGATACTAGAGAAATAAAATCCCTTTCTAGAGAAATAAAGGAACTAACATCTAGACAAGTTGAAATCAAAAAAGCTATTAATGAGGTGCAATAAAAATTGGAGGCTCTTGTTGCTAGGATAAATGAGGCAGAAGAGAGAATCAGTGACATAGAAGACCAAATGATGGAGAATAAAGAAGTTGAGAAAAAGAGAGAAAAACAACTACTGGATCATGAGGGAAGAATTCAAGAGATAAGTGATACCATAAAATGAAAGAATAGAATTGGGATCCCAGAAGAATAAGAAAGAGAGGGGCAGAAGGTATATAGGAGCAAATTTGAACAATTTCCCTAATTTGGGGATGGAAACAGGCATCAAAAGCAAGGAGACACAGAGAACCCCCCTCAAAATCAATAAAAATTGGTCCAGAACCCATTCTCTAATAGTAAAACTTACAAGTCTCAGAAACGAAGAGAAAACCCTGAAAGCAGCTTGGGACAAGAGGTAGGTAACCTACAATGGTAGAAATATTAGAATGGCAACAAAACTTATCCACAGAGACCTGGCAGGCCAGAAAGGACTACCATAATATATTCAGAGCACAATGAGAAAAATATGCAGCCAAGAATACTACATCTAGCCAAGAATACTATATCCAGCTGTTCTTGAAAACAGAATAAGAAATAAAAAGCTTCCAGGACAAACAAAAACTGAAAAACTTTGCAAACACAAACCAGCTCTACAGGAAATATTGAAAGGGGTCCTCTAAGCAAAGAGAGAACCTAAAAGTAACATAGACCAGAAAGGAAAAGACAATATACATAAGAGTCACCTTACAGGCAATACAATGGCACTAAATTCATACATTCAATAGTTACCCTGAATGTAAGTGGGTTAAATGCCCCAATCAAAAAACACAGGGTATCAGAATGGAACTAAAAAACAAAACAAACCAAACAAAAAAAAATTGATATATGCTGTCCACAACAGACTCATTTTACACCAAAAGATACCTCCAGATTTAAAGTGAGGGGGTGGGAAACAATTTACCATGTTAATGGATATCAAAAGAAAGCTGAGGTGGCAATCCTTATATCAGGTAAATTAGATTTTTAAGCCAAAGACTATAATAAGAGATGAGAAAGGACACTATATCATACTCAAAGGGTCCATCCAACAAGAAGATCTAACAATTTTAAATATCTATGCCCCTAACATGGGAGCAGCCAACTATATAAACCAATTATAACAAAATCAAAGAAAAACATCGACAATAATACAATAATAGTAGGAGACTTTAACACCCCTCTCACTGAAATGGACAGATCATTGAAGCAAAAGATCAACAAGGAAATAAAGGCTTTAAAGGACACACTAGAACAGATGGACATCACAGATATATTCAGAACATTCTGTCCCAAAGCAACAAAATACACATTCTTCTCTAGTGCACATGGAACATTCTCCAGATCACATTCTGCGTCAGAAATCAGGTCTCAACTGGTACCAAAAGACTGGGACCATTCCCTGCATATTTTCAGACCACAATGCTAAGCTAGAACTCAATCACAAGAGGAAAGTTGGAAAGAACTCAAATACATGGAGGCTAAAGAGCATCCTATTAAAGAATGAATGGATCAACCAGGAGCCTGTTTCTGGGTGTTACTGAGGGCACATATTGCATGGAGCACTGAGTGTGGTGCATAAACAATGAATCCTGGAACACTGAAAAGAAATAAAAAATAAAATGAAAAAAAAAAAGAAGAATTTTAAAAATTCATGGAAACAAACAAAATGAAAATACAACTGTTCAAAATTTTCGGGATGCATCAAAGGTGGTCCTAAGAGAAAGTATACAGCAATACAAGCCTTTCTCAAGAAACAAGAAAACTCTCATGTACACAACCTAATGCTACACCTAAAGGGTCTGGAGAAAGGACAGCAAATAAAGCCTAAACCCAACAGGAGAAGAGAAATCATAAAGATCAGAGCAGAAATCAATGGGATAGAAACCAGAAGAACAGTAAAACAGATCAACGAAACTAGGAGCTGGTTCTTTGAAAGAATTAATGAGATTGATAACCCCCTGGCCAGACTTATCAAAAAGAAAGGAGAAGGACCCAAATTGATAAAATCATGAATGAAAAATGAGAGATTGCAACCAACACCAAAGCAATACAATTATAGGAACATACTACGAGCAGCTGTATGCCAGCAAATTTGACAATTTGGAAGAAATGGATGCACTCCTAGATATGCATAAACTACCAAAACTAAAGAAATAGAAAACCTGAACATACCCATAAACAGTAAGGAGATTGAAGCAGTCATCATAAAATCTTCCAACAGGGGCGCCTGGGTGGCACAGTTGATTAAGTGGCTGCCTTCAGCTCAGGATATAATCCCAGTGTTCTGAGATTGAGCCCCACACCGGGGGGCTCACTACTCAGTGGAGAGCCTTCTTCTTCCTCTCTCTCTGCCTGCCACTCTGCCTACTTGTGCACTCTCTCTCTCTCTGTCAAATAAAAAATTACAATCTTAAAAAAAAAAAATCTCCCAACAAACAAGAGCACAGGGCCAGACATCTTCCCAGGGGAATTCTACCAAACATTTAAAGAAGAATTCATACCTATACTCCTGAAACTGTTCCAAAAAATAGAAATAAAAGGAAAACTTCCAAACTCATTTTATGAGGACAACATTACCTTGATCCTAAAACCAAGGACCCCATCAAAACGGAGAATTATGGATCAATATCCCTGATGAACGTGGATGCAAAAGTTCTCACCAAAATAGTAGCCAATAGGATCCAACAGGATCTATAATCCTGTTGGATTACATATAATCCAAGAACAATTCACCATGACCAAGGGGATTTATTCCTGGGCTGCAAGGTTGCTTCAACATCTGCAAATCAATGCAATACAATATATTAATAAAAGAAAGAACAAGAACCATATGACACTCTCAATAGTTGCTCAAAAAGCATTTGACAAAGCACAGCAAACTTTCTTGATCAAAACTCTACAAAGTGTAGGGATAGAGGGCACATACCTCAATATCATCAAAACCATCTATGAAAAACCCACTACAAATATCATTCTCAAGGGGGAAAAATTGAGAGATTTTCCCCTAAGGTCAGGAACATGGCAGGGCTGTCCACTATCACTACTGCTATTCAACATAGTACTAGAAGTCAAAGTCTCAGCAATCAGACGACAAAAAGAAGTAAAAGCATCCAAATCAGGAAAGAAGTCAAACTGTCACTCTTTGCAGATGATATGATACTTTGTGTAGAAAACCCAAAAGACTCCATTCCAAAACTGCTAGAACTCATATAGGAATTCAGTGAAGTGTCAGAATATAAAATCAAGGCACAGAAATGAGTTGCATTTTTACACACCAACAGCAAGATAGAAGAAAGAGAAATTAAGGAGTCAATCCCATTTATAATTGCACCCAAAACCATAAGACACCTAGGAATAAACCTAACCAAAGAGGCAAAGAATCTGTACTCAGAAAACTATAGAGTACTCATGAAAGAAATTGAGGAAGATTTAAAGAAATGGAAAAATATTCCATGCTCATGGATTGGAAGAACAAATATTGTGAAAATGTCTATGCTACTTAGAGAAATCTACACATTTAATGCAATCCCTATCAAAATACCATCAACTGGGGCGCTTGGGTGGCTCAGTTGGTTGAACAACTGCCTTCGGCTCAGGTCATGATCCTGGACATCCAGGATCGAGTCCTGCATTGGGCTCCGAGCTCCTTGGGGAGTCTGCTTCTCCCTCTGACCTTCTCCTCTCTCATGTTCTCTCTCACTCATTCTCTCTCAAATAAATAAATAAAATCTTTAAAAAAAAATACCATCAACTTTTTTCAAGGAAATGGGACAAATAATCCTAAAATTTATATGGAACTAGTAAAGATCCTGAAGACTCAGAGGAATGTTGAAAAAGAAAACCAAAGGTGGTGGCATCACACTTCCAAATTTCAAGCTCTATTACAAAGCTGTAATCATCAACACAGTATGGTACTGGCACAAAAATAGACATACAGATCAATTGGAATAGAATAGAGAGCCCAGAAATGGACTCTCAATTCTACAATCAACTAATCTTTGACAAAGCAGGAAAGAATGTCCAGTGGATAAAAGACAGTCTCTTCAACAAGTGGTATTGGGAACATTGGGCAGCCACATGCAGAAGAATGAAACCCGACCATTTCCTTACAACAAACACAAAAATAGACTCAAAATGGATGAAAGACTTCAGTATGAGACAGGAATCCATTAGAATCCTCAAGGAGAACACAGGCAGCAACCTCTTCAATCTCAGTCACAGCAACTTCTTCCTAGAAACACCACAAAAGGCAAGGGTAGCAAGGGCAAATATGAACTACTGGGACTTCATCAAGATCAAAAGCTTTTACACAGCAAAGGAAACAGTCAACAAAACCAAAAGACAGCTGACAGAATGCAAAAAGATATTTGCAAATGACATATCAGATAAAGGGTTAGTATCAAAAATCTATAAATAACTTGCTAAACACAACACCCAAAGAAAAAATAATCCAATCAAGAAATGGACAGAAGACATGAATAGACATTTCTGCAAAGAAGACATCCAGAAAGCCAACAGATACATGAAAAAGTGCTCAACATCACTTGGCATCAGGGAAATACAAATCAAAACCACAGTGAGATACCACCTTACACCAGTCAGATAGGCTAAAATTAACCAGTGCAGGAAACCACAGGTGTTGGCAAGGATGCGGAGAAAGGGGAGCCCTCCTACACTGTTGGTGGTAATGCAAGTTGGTGCAGCCACTCCAGAAAACTGTAGGAAGTTCCTCAAAAGTTGAAAACAGAGCTACCTTATGACCCAGCAATTGCACTACTGGGTATTTACCCCTATGACCCAGCAATTGCACTACTGGGTATTTACCCCAATGATATAAATGTACTGATCCAAGGGCACATTCACATGAACCCAAATGTTTATAGCAGCAATATCTGCAACAGTCAAACTATGGAAAGAACCTAGATGTCCATCAACAGATGAATGGACAAAGGATGTGGGAGATTTTTTGTATATATAAAATATATATATATATATTTGACCAAACCCACAGTCTTGACTGTGTAATCAAAGGATAGATCTAAACAATTACATAAAAGCAAAGACATCAGGACTAACTAGAAGTTTCTAATACCACAAAAATTAGATTGTTTATGACTAAAAAATCTAAATTAAATAACTCTAAACCTCAAAACCAAAAATTGTTATTTTTTGAAGACCTGCAATATTAGCTTACATTTATTTGAATTTTTTTTTTACATATATATTATACATATATTTTTGTTATTTGTTCCATGTGATTTTATATTCCTAAATATTGTACAGGTTATACAATGGTTGTAATTAATAAAAAAAATCATAATGGAAAATTAGATATTCCTGAGGAAAATAAAATTTAGAGGTTACAATTGGGTTTACTAATTTCATATATTGAACATCTTTTCGTATCAAGTACATACGTATACCTTTCTATTTACTGGTAGTACAGTTGTAGGTAAAGTATAATTCAGTTTAAGATTTCTTCATAAATGGATATATTGTTTCCATGTTAACAGCAGTGACTCAGTTTTAGTCCTGGAAATCTTCTAGTATGGCCATAGGCTGTATTCAGTGAGGTTGTAAAAATGTATGTGTGAAGGCAGAGTATAGATAGATAAGATCTCGTTACCTATGGAACTTGAGGTTACAGTAAATATTGAAGGAGAAATAAATAGAAAAAAATCAATTAAATAGCAGTCTCTGTGAAATTATAGTAATTGTTTGGAGAAAAGACAAAATTGTATATTTTATTTTTTGCTAGATTTCACTAAATGTTCTTCCTAGAAAGAGCATACCAGTTTACCCTTCCCCAAATAGTTGTAGGAAACTGCCTTTTTCCCCATATGCTATCAGTGATTATTATCAGTTTTACTCATCTAATTGCAACACTTGACCATTTATTCATGTTTTAAGTCATTTGAATTTCTATACAAATTGCTTGTTAATAGATTTTTCTCCATGCTTCTACTGTTTCAGGTCTGAATTATTTATAAGTGGTGCTTATTTATTATGGATATTAATCCCTTTTGTTTTTTATTTTTATTTTTATTTTTTATTGTTATTGTTATGGTAGTCACCATACAGTGTGTCATTGGTTTTTGATGTAGATTTTTTTTATTTATTTAACAGAGTGAGCACAAACAGGTGGGGTGGCAGACAGAGGGAGAAGCAGGCAGAAGAAGGCTCCCTGCTGAGCAGAGAATCTGACGCAGGACAGATCCTAGGACCCTGGGATCATGATCTGAGCTGAAGGCAGACGCTTAACCGACTGAGGCACCCAGGCATCCCAGTCCCTTTTGTTTTATATGTGATAAATCTTTTTTCACTGAGCCACCCAGGTGCCCCAATCCTTTTTGTTTTCTATGTGACAAATCTTTTTTTGTTATTTAAAGAAAAGGTTTTTGTTTTCCCTCTTTATATCACCTCTGTGAGATATCTTCTGTATTTTTAGCCTACTTAATCAATCCCTATGCTAGCCATGTGTTTCTACTGAATTTAACACTGGACATTAATAAAAGAAAGATAGACATCAGTAGATATGTGGACAAAGTGAGATACACACATTCTCCGTGACTCAATCTTTCATTTCATATCCTAGCCTCATTGCGAAAGATCCCTGTGCAGATGTTTGCTCCCTCTCAGGATATGGGTGTATTATGGGAAACCTGATCCTGGTGATTTTCCTAAGACATTGATTGCTGTTCTCCACATGTCAAGAGAGTTATAGAAATAAGAGTCCTCATTCTTATCATTCTGGAGGGATGGATATGAGTCTAGTTTTCCAAGCTAAAGGCTCCGATGTCTTTGTGCTTACTTCTGCTTTCCTTCTAACTTATTTTTATCTATCACAGTATTACTGTTGGCAGACCTGTCTTTTAAACATTGTTGCATTAGAGCATGGGAGTCTTAGCTTTAATTGGATTTTTCTTTGGGATTGAATGAGAAAGGATACTCAACTACTAACATAAATATTAGCTAGTGTTGAGATACTGAGCTTATATTGGCTCAAAGTGTAAATCAAAAGACTTTTGTATAGGTTACTAAAACTCAGCTAGAAGAATGTTCTTATGTATTAAACCTCTCTATATAAGGCAAGAAATTTAGTCTAGAATAGACTCCTACTTTATGACAAGAAGCTCCTAAAATTACATTAGATTTAGTTGGTTGGCTCATTCATGACATAGATGAGGACAAAGAATGAAGCTTTTCCTGTAACTAGAAAGATGAGGAGTTTGGGAGCTTCACTGTTCTATCCTGTCATTTTCTTTTTTTTTTTTTTTAAGATTTTATTTATTTATCAGATAGAGAGAGCAGAGAGCCCAATTCGGGGCTCGATCCCAGGACCCTGGGATCATGATCTGAGCTGAAGGCAGAGGCTTTAACCCACTGAACCACCCAGGTGCCCCAAAGAGGATGAGATTTTATAAGATGCAAATATGTATGCTCACTGTAGTACACATACATAAATCTATGTATGCCAAATGTAAGCAAGAAATTCACAAGTATACGCCACTGTGTTGAGCCATAGTCTCTCTATATGTCTACATATTCCAACACCTCTATCCATCTTTCTTTTTTTTTTTTTTTTTTTTTTGGATTTGATTTTTTATAAACATATATTTTTTTTTCCCCAGGGGTACAGGTCTGTGAATCGCCAGGTTTACACACTTCCCCACACTCATCATAGCACATACCCTCCCCAATGTCCATAACATTTATTTGAATTTTTAAATTTTTTATATGAAATGTTTATGTATACTGAAATGTCCAGGTATAACTCATGTTAATATTTTGCCAACTTCAGATCTTTAAAAAAAAATAAAAATATTAAAGTTTTTCTTAGAACCATTTCTCCCCAGAAAACCATTCACCTTTTTATCCCTGAAATAACTATCATTTTGCAGTTGCTATATATCCTTCATCTATACATTCTTGTACTTTTAAAAATGCACAATTTTTGTATACTGGCTGAGAATTCAGCAGCCTGAATTCTAACAAGCCTATTACTTCTAACAATCTGCAGATTTTCTATTTATTTTCTCTTGGATTTTTTACGTAGACAATCATACCATGTATAAATTACAAGTAATCTTGTTTTTCAGAAATAATACTATTTCTCACTGCTACTTCTTATATTATATATACTGGTTAGAGCCTCAGGTATAATGTTGAATAGACATATAGGCAGAAGGCATCTTTTTCTTGTTCTTTTTATTTTAAGAAAAATGTTTAAGTCTTCAACAATAATTTTGGGACTTAATAGATAATTATAATTATATCTAGTTTAAAGGAACTGCATTCAATTCCTACTTTCCTATATTTAGTCATAAATAGTTATTAAATTTTATCACACTTTCTTCCTCTTTTGAGATGGTCTTACAGGTTTTGCTACTTTAATCTGTTTTTTGTTTTTGATTTTTTTAAATTTCTTTTCAGCATAACAGTATTCATTGTTTTTGCACCACACCCAGTGCTCCATGCAATAGGTGCCCTCCCTAATACCCACCACTTGGTTACCCCAACCTCCCACCCCCCGCCCCTTCAAAACCCTCAGGTTGTTTTTCAGAGTCCATAGTCTCTCATGGTTCACCTCCCCTTCCAGTTTCCCTCAACTCCCTTCTCTCTATCTCCCCATGTCCTCCATGTTATTTGTTATGCTCCACAAATAAGTGAAACCATATGATAATTGACTCTCTCTGCTTGACTCTCTCTGCTTGACTCAGCATAATCTTTTCCAGTCCTGTCCATGTTGCTACAAAAGTTGGGTATTCATCCTTTCTGATGGAGGCATAATATTCCATAGTGTATATGGACCATATCTTCCTTATCCATTCGTCCGTTGAAGGGCATCTTGGTTCTTTCCACAGTTTGGTGACCGTGGCCAAGGCTGCTATAAACATTGGGGTACAGATGGCCCTTCTTTACACTACATCTGTATCTTTGGGGTAAATACCCAGTAGTGCAATGGCAGGGTCATAGGGAAGCTCTATTTTTAATTTCTTGAGGAATCTCCACACTGTTTTCCAAAGTGGCTGCACCAACTTGCATTCCCACCAACAGTGGAAGAGGGCTCCCCTTTCTCCACATCCTCTCCAACACATGTTGTTTCCTGTCTTGCTAATTTTGGCCATTCTAAGTGGTGTAAGATGGTATCTCAATGTGGTTTTAATTTGAATCTCCCTGATGGCTAGTGATGATGAACATTTTTTCATGTGTCTGATAGCCATTTGTATGTCTTCATTGGAGAAGTGTCTGTTCATATCTTCTGCCCATTTTTTGATATGATTATCTGTTTTGTGTGTGCTGAGTTTGAGGAGTTCTTTATAGATCCTGGATATCGACCTTTTGTCTGTACTGTTATTTGCAAATATCTTCTCCCATTCCGTGGGTTGCCTCTTTGTTTTGTTGACTGTTTCCTTTGCTGAGCAGACGCTTTTGATCTTGATGAAGTCCCAAAAGTTCATTTTCGCTTTTGTTTCCTTTGCCTTTGGAGACGTATCTTGAAAGAAGTTGCTGTGGCTGATATCAAAGAGGTTACTGCCTATGTTCTCCTCTAGGATTCTGATGGATTCCTGTCTCACATTGAGGTCTTTTATCCATTTTGAGTTTATCTTTGTGTACAGTGTAAGAGAATGGTCGAGTTTCATTCTTCTACATATCGCTGTCCAGTTTTCCCAGAACCATTTATTGAAGAGATTTTTTTCCACTGTATATTTTTTTCCTATTTTGTTGAAGATTATATTTTTTAAAGATTTTATTTGACAGACAGAGATCACAAGTAGGCAGAGAGGCAAGCAGAGAGAGAGAGGAGGGGAAGCAGGCTTCCTGCTGAGCAGAGAGCCCCTATGTGGGGCTGGATCCCAGGACCCTGGGATCATGATCCAAGCTGAAGGCAGAGGCTTTAAGCCACTGAGCCACCCAGGCGCCCCTTGCTACTTTAATCTGTTAATGCAGTAAATTAACAGTAATTAAAATACTCTTAAATTTTATAAAAAATTCAGTGTAGGATATATAAACATCCTATTCTTTTTTAATTATTTAGCCTATACACTGCTGTATTTTTCTGTACCTTGACAAATTTGGTTTGCAGATATTTATTTTGGGTTTTTGTATCGACATCTATAAGGGGAATGGAACTATAAATTTTCCTTCGGGCATCATTTTGTCTGGTTTTGTTTTCAAAGCTCTATGAGCCCCTTTAAATGAGTTGAGTTTGTTTTTATTTTTAACTTGAAGAGGGACCTACTTCACATGTCAGAGAACATCAAGACCAACAATTTCAAAATTATTTATCTTGGCGATTTCACCTGATCCTTAGTTCCTATCTGAAAAACCTTGGGGAATAACTCTGATTCTGCTTGAATCAACAATCCTGCTTTAGGCAGCTACTTTACAAACCACATGGCTAGACTGGGAAAAGGAGCATTTCTAAGAAGAAAGAAGGGATTCTAGGGAGTAGTACTATAACTGTTTACATATCTTCCAAGTTCAGTTCTAAAAAGAAAACATAGTAAGAACAAATACCTGATTAGAGAAAAGAGAAAAGGAACTGAAGCTTAACTACCCACTACCTATAGTAGTGTGTAATTTTGGATGAGTTTTACCTCTCTGAGCCCTGCTTCCCTTAGCTATAAAGAAAGAAAAGAAAATATCTACCTCAGAGGTAGGTAGAGTTTGATGAGCAAGACTATGAGCTTCTTGAATAGAGATGCCATGTCTGTATTTCCAGCACTCCACACAAGAAGCTCAGTGACAGGTGAATGAATGACTATTAGAATGTACAACTCACTTAAGGCATCCAAACCTGGGCCTAATGCAGTCCCAGTTACCAAATCAGTGCTTAGTTCTTATTCTATACTCACTCTCAAAGAGGCACATAGTAACATGGGTTTTAATTGTTTTAAAAAATGCCTCCTGCTTCAGATATTTTTTAGGACCTTCGCAAAGATAAAGCCATTCTAGTTGTAACCAAAACTCTGAAAAATGTCTAGGTCTCCCTTCCAGCTTACCCACACTAAATTACCAAATAGTGTGAAGAGTAAGTGCAAGCAAAGAGAGATAGTTCTGAATTGGCCATTTTCTCCCTCTCCTTATTAAAAAAAAAAAAAAAAAGCATAAAAACCATAAGAAACTAGAAAAGCTATACTGGCTTTGAAATGCCATATTTGACCTTAGTTCTGGACACATATCAAGTTTCAGTCATTTACCTTTTCCAGAAGGAATTATCATGATTCAAAATCAGGAGATGGAAAATATATGCAAAGGGCTAGACAGAAGCCAATGTTTAATGAAACATTGGTGAAACCTTCCCAGAAAAGGCTGGCTTAGTCAAGTTAATCGAATCTCTTGTGAAAGCAAATTTGCTACAACAACAGCAGCTGCCATTTATTGAGCACCTTCTAGGTGCTCAGAGCCAGGATTAAAATCCAGATCTGTCTGATGCCAAAGCTCATGCTCTTTCCAATATGCAATACTGCTTTCTAGTCAAAACAGCTCTGAATTTCACTAAAAGGCTCTCTTGCCATTGCATCTGTGTTCATTTTACCACATGCAGGTTTAGTCACTATATTGACAGGATTGTCAGACTTCAAGTCTCCATCACTGTATGAATAACTTAACTTAATAAATGACTTAAATTCTAGAAGCTTCCCAAGGTAGGTAGAGCTATTATATCAGACCTACAGCCCTCATGGGATTCATCAGCTGAGTCCCACCAATTAGCTATGAATGAACTGTGGAAGTTCAGAGCAGAACTTCAGGAACACAGAAACTTAGAAGAGTAGATTCATATTTATGGCACATTGATTATGTACCACACTTTATCCTAAGCACTATACACATATTTAATGCTCACAAAAATTTTATTTAGTAATTATTATCATTTTATAGAAATAACCACACTAAGAGAGATGAACATATAACTTCTAAGTGTGAATGGCATGACCAGAAACCAGTTTATTATGCCTGGAGAATCCAAGCTTACCTCACATTTCTTACAGGGGAAGATCTGGGTGTCACTAAGGAAAGGGAAAATGAGAAAGATCAATTGACAAGGTAGATCCTAGAGGCAGATAAGGAACTATAAGGACAAGAAAAGGACAAAGTTCCTAAAAGTCTCCATTAGTCACTGGCATTAACAAGTGTGATCAAGGTGCTTTCTCTAAAAGTAATAATAATAATAATAATAATAATAATAATAATAAATTAAAAACGTGATATCCTGATCAAACATTATTTGCAAAATGTTTTTCACCATTTCCTCTTCCCATGCATCCTATACAAACCCCAGATCATCAGTAAAAGAAACATCCCTCCAATTATCCTAATCTTCTTTAATGAGATTTGCTTGGAAATCAATGAGGGATATACTTCAAGGAGTGAGGCAGAGATGGTAATCTCAGCTTTGGAATACCAGAGGAAGGCCATCTCAAAACAAATTAAAGGTAAAAAGAACAAATCAGAAACAAGTTACCATAAAAGAAAAAGACATTTTTATGACCTAGAACTGAGACAAAGAGGAGGGCAAGGAGGAAATGATCATAACTGAGCACATGAAGCTGTCGGGACTCTGGGTCAGAAAGGCAGTTGAGTCACGGAGACTATTAGGGCTATATAACCAGTTTTTACTTTCTGAACCTCAAGAGTAGCTAGCTTGATCTACACTAGTCAGAATACTGACCTAGAAATATGGAATAGAATACTTGTCTCTGTCTAGCTATGATATTTAGGGAACCATCTAGCATGTTGGGGAAAACCTGTTACTCTAAGTAATGAACCCAAAAACACAGTAATAGTCTGTTTCTCTCTTAGTTTCTACCACAAATAAACAGACTGCTCCTGCTCAGTGACTTTGTCAAGATATGAAGGTTATTTTATTCAAGCAGATATGAGTAAACATCATTCTGAAAAAAAATATTGATAATGATTTTTTTCCTTAAGTGAAGGGGTACGTGGTTGCTCAGTCAGTTGAGCCTCTGACTTTAGGTTTAGGCTCAGGTCATGATCTCAGGGTCCTGGGATCCAGCCATGAGTTGGTCTCCATGCTCAGCAGAGTCTGCTTGTCCTTCTCCTTCCCCCTCTTCTCCTCCCATTGCTTGTGTGTGTGTACATGTGCTCACTCTCTTTCTCAAATAAATATTTTTTTTTCTTTTTTTAAAGGAAAAAAAAGTGAAGATAATACTAGCAAGGATGGTATATTTCTCTTGGGACCATAAATTTCCTTCATGTAGTCTAAGCATTTTTTGGTAATCGTTTTCTTTCTATTGATTCATTTAACACATTTACTGACCTCCTAGTGTGTACTATGGAGTGTTAAGCACTAGGGTACACTATGGGGGACAAAAACATGGTCCTTGACCTTGCAGAGCAAAATTTAGTAGGAAGAGAGATAATCCTATAATCACACAAATATGAATGACAACATGTATTAAGAAAGAATGCAGAGGGGCACCTGGGTGGCTCAGTGGGTTAAAGTCTCTGCCTTCAGCTCAGGTCATGATCTTCAGAGTCCTGGAATCAAGCCCCACATCAGGCTCTCTGCTCAAGCAGGGAGCCTGCTTCCTCCTCTCTCTCTCTCTGCCTGACTCTCTGCCTACTTGTGATCTCTGTCAAATAAATAAATACAAATATTTAAAAAAAAAAAGAAAGAAAGAAAGAAAGAATGCAGAATAATTTGAATGCATTTAACAGTGGGATAATTTAGAACTAGTACCAGGTTTATTTCAGAAAATGCTATTTCTCTTAGATAAGAAAGTTGAGTGGACATAATAGACAAAAGGTATGTCTGTAGGGGTGGTAAGAATTCTTTTCAGGTAGAGAAAGCAGCATGCACAAAATCCTTAAGTCCAAAGGCAGCATGGAAATCTGAAAAAGTAAGAAGCCCAAGGTTATTGGAGCCAAGAGGAGAATGATGTGACAGAAAACTCAAACATATGTAAGGACCCCCATCTTACAAGATCCTATGGAAAAACCAGTGTGTTTTCCAAATCTTAGTCAAAGGGTTTTAGTTTCATGATTTTTGGCTTATCTCTGAATCATTTTGACAAAAATATTGTTTAAATCAATTCCATTTTATTTTACTTAAATAAATTGCTCCTATATTAAGTAAATAAATTTTATTTCAAAATGCTAGGCTATTGCAGCATCCCCCCTACTTTTTTAAAGACCCATGCAGAGGGCTTGTATTCATACTGTGGGTCAAATTGGGAAGTAACCACATTATTCTGATGACAGAAAGGATCAGAGGAAGAAGTTGGAAAGGTGAAGATGAGACTTGAGGAAAAGGGCCACCAGTCTAGGCCTGCTCCCTGCCCTGCCCTCCAGAGTTCACTCAGTCCTAATCTCAATTCTTATAGGACAGGCTAAGGTGTATTTTAATTAAGGGAGTTCACTTCCTTGTAACCCTCACCCAAATCATAACAAAATAAAATCCACAGAAGTTCACACTGAAATCAAAGTTTAAACTCCTGGTGCTAAGAGACACAATACAGTTATTTGAGCTACGGCTTTAGTCTCTGAGTCTATTCCTGGCTTCATCATTAACATGGTGAATATTCTTGTTTTGAGATTTTTAGTACAACTTCAATATACTTTAATTGTCATTTTTGAGGTATGAATTATCTTATTAAAATACAATTTTCAAGGAGTTAAATTTATTTACTTAATTAGAGGCTTATTCTCTCCTCAATGTGCACATTCTCAGAAGTCAACTTACATCTGCAAATGGGTGGAGGGTAATAGACCCCTTAGCACAATAACACCTAATTACAGGATTGCACTCAGTACCTGTAGTCACATAAGATTTTATATAGCACCAAGAAATCCTATGCTGATCTCTCAACACTGAAGACCTTAAGGCATGAAATGTTAGGACAGATGTCTCTCATCCATATGTAGGATCTTTGATTTCAGAAGAAAAAATCCAGGTTTAGAGATCCCGATGCAATTATTTTGGTCAGTGATGAAGCAAAAAGATTTCCAGAAATAACAGTAACAAGGGTGATAAAGATGACAAGAATGTACAATAGTAGAAGGTTTAATGATTTCCAAATGCTTTTCACATAAATTTTTCCTTTGATCCCCACAATGACAAAACAGGGTAGAAATTATTAGTTCTATTTTACAAATAAAGAAATTAAGGATCAAAAATGTTTATTTGGGGGACACCTGGGTGGCTCAGTTGGTTAAGCAGCAGCCTTCGGCTCAGGTCATGATCCCAGCGTCCTGGGATCGAGTTCCACATCGGGCTCCTTGCTCGGCAGGGAGCCTGCTTCTCCCTCTGCCTCTGCCTGCCATTCTGTCTGCCTGTGCTTGCTCTCTCTCCCTCTCTCTCTGACAAATAAATAAATAGAATCTTTAAAAAACATTATTTTAAAAAATGTTCATTTTGCGGGGAGTATCAGGAAATGTTCCCATGGAACAGAAGCAAATCTTAGAAGAGCACTTTTCCTGGTATTTCCTATGGGGGGGGGAAATATGAGACCTTAGGAAATCACTGAAACTCTCTAGCCTCAATTTCTTCATCTGTAAAATGGTCTAAATTATAGGGTATGAGTATGGAGGAGAAAAGAAGACATTACATTTTACTGCAGGGAAGAACTATTATGGGTAAAACAGGATTTGAGTCTCCCATAGGCACTTATACACAGGACAACAATTGCCACTAAGCCCAGACTCAGGAAATTAATAAGTCTGTTTCACTGAGATCCCTTAAAAGGCAACAGTGGAGCACAAAAACATAGGCATCATCATCAAATAAAACCCAATCCTAAGAGATTCCCACCTCTGCTATGTCAGAATCATCTGACACTGGGTCTTTTTGATTCTCTGTTTCCTTACCTTGAAATGAGGAGAGTAATGTACCTTTGCTAGGGATATAATGAGGAAAAAATAAGTTAATTTATGTGTGATATCTACTACAGAGTTTGGCAAACTTTTCTTGTAAAGGGCCAGATAGCTGAAGTAAAAATTATATTATATAGGTACTTATGTAACAACAGAGAAAATAAATTTCCACAAAATGTTTATTGGCAAAATGTAAAATACAATAATAAACTGAGTTTCTTTTTTTTAAATACAGATTTGGTAATGAATAGAATGGAATTTTCAGGGAGGAATAACAATTCACTAAATAAGGGCTCAGAGCAAGTGTTGCCTGTTATCAAATCAATTTTGAATGTGCATCTGTAAAAATCATTTTTACTCAAGGGCCATACAAAATAGATAAGCTGGATTTGACCTGGGGGCCACAATTTGCCAACTTCTGAACTATTACACTAATGGTCCCCAGTGAACCACACCTGTCCATATTCGTGCCATTATATAGTTCTTTTTAATCTAGGCTGGTTCTGTGATGGGCTTTTAATTAACAGAATGTAGCAGAAGTGACCCTGTGCCAGCTCTAGGCCCAATTTTTTTTTTTAAGATTTATTTATTTACTTTTTAGAGATAGATAGAGTAGGAGGGAGCAGAGGATCTCATGACCCCGAAGTCATGACCTGAGCTGTTTAACCCACTGTGCCACCCAGGCACCCGTCTAGGCCTAATTCTTAAGAAAGCCTGGCAGCTTCCACTTTTACACACTTGGGTGTCTTAAGCCACCATGTAGAAAGTCCAGTCACTCTGCTAGAGGTGTCATGTGGGAAAGCCACTTTAAGAGAGAGAAGTCCTAAGATAACAGAGAGAGAGAGAGAGAGAGAGAGAGAGAGGCCCAGTTATATTAGCGTCTCAAATGAGCCTATTTCCCAGCCCTCAGCCAGGACCAGTTACCAGGCAAGTGAACGATCTTGGAGGTTCCTTACCCAACTGAATCTGAGACCTGACCACAGCCACATGAGAGCCCACAGGAGACCAGAAGAACAAACCAGCTAGCTGTACCTAGTCAATCCACAAAGTCATGAGAAATAAGTTACTGTTGTTTTAATTGGCTAAATTTTGGAGTGATTTGTTACATAGCAAAAGACAAATGAAACAGTATATACAGTGTCTGGTAAACAGTCAGTTCCCTTTCTGCACACGCTTGTTCTACTTTTTCAGCACCATTACTCAAGCACCAAGGAAATCATCCCATGACTTAATGTAGATACAAAGCATGCATAAACAAATCTCTCATATAACCTGAGATAAAGGCCACATCACAGATCCAGCTTCTGGAAGAGTCAATTAATACTCCTCAAATATCCAGGTGTTCCCATATATTTCCCAGGCCGCCTTACAGTTTGATTTGGGTCCTGGAACTAATTTAGGCCAATGGATTTTGAGGAAAATTTACATGTGTCACATCCAAGCTAAGGAAGTTAAGAGCCAATGTGCCCCTCTGCCATAGGACACATGGAAACCTTATATTGAGACAGTGGCCTCACCAGATGGAGGGGCTTGAGTCCCAACACAGATGTGAGCCCTCACTCACCTAGGTCACATCAACACCATTTTGGCTGTGTACCCACATTATTCTGCTTTTCTGTACCACTTAAACTACCAAGCTTTAATCTACTTTCTTGGGAGCTGTTATGCTGTTGTTGTTGTTGTTGTTGTTGTTGTTGTTGTTGTTTTAACTATTTAATAAAAAATATACTAAAAAGTTCATTTATAATAAATATGCAGGCCATTATGTTTTCACAAAATGAGCACATTCACAAAACCAGCACATGGATCAAGAAATAGAAAATTACTCAGGGCACCTGGCTGGCACAGTCAGACTCTTGCTTTTGACTCAGGTTGTGATCTCAGGGTCATGAAATCAAGCCATGTGTAGGGTTCTGTGCTCAGCATGGAGTCTGTTTGAGATTCTCTCTCCCTCTCCTTCTGCCCCTCCTGCTCCTGTGTGCACTCTCTCCCTCTCTCTCTTTCAAGTAAATATTAAAAATATAGAATATTACTAATATTCCAGAACCACTCTTCCCACCCTCATGCCCTCTTCTAAATAACTTCCCCAAGTATAATTACTACCCTGACCTTTAACAACAGAGATTAGCTTTGCCTGTTTGGGAACTTTATGATAATGGAATCATAAAATATATACTCTTTCCTATCTGGCTTCTTTCAATCAACATGTATTTCTTAGATTCAACTATATTGCTGGATATAATTAAAGCTTTAATTCTCATTGCTGTGTGGTATACCATTGCATGAACATACTGTATTCATTTTACTATTAACATTTTAAGTAATCTCTAGCTTTAGGTAATTATAGGTAATTAATTTAGAGAGTAGTACAATGACTATTCTCCTAGGTCTTTTTGTGAATATATGTACATATTTCTATTGGTATATGACCAGGAGTGGAATTTCTGGGTTGTAGTGTTCCTACCTGGTCAGGTTTAACAGGTATGGCTAGTTTTCCCAAGTTGCTCTGTGAATTCACTGTTAAGAGGGTATGTATATCCTATTCTATAACTTTACTAAGGTTTAATATTTTTAATATTTTCTTTATTCTATTTAGGGTATAAGGCTGCTGCCTTTTCTATTACTTCTGCCCCAGTCACCAGGAGTAAAATAAAAGTTTCTCTAAACCCAGAGTTGGAAGCTGAGGAAATTCACCTGAGAAAACTCAAGTATTTCTTGGAGGAAAAAAAAATAATTATTGATAAATGTTTTTAAGTTCTTGCTATTGTATTTAATTATTTTTTAAAAGGAATCTTTTATTATCAGTTAAATATTTAAGAACTTAATTCTCATAACTAGTAATGACTTTAAGAATAGACATGAGACATTGGGGAGGGTATGTGCTATGGTGAGTGCTGTGAAGTGTGTAAACCTGGCGATTCACAGACCTGTGCCCCTGGGGATAAAAATATATTATATGTTTATAAAAAAAGAAAAAAAAAAGAATAGATATGAGACAGACTACAAGGGTTCAGAATTTTATTATTTTATTTGCTCATGCCAACAACCCAGAAGTTAAGAGCCAGAAGTTAAGAGTTTCAGAATGGCTCTGCCACTAAATAACAGTTGTTTTTAAGCAAGTCATTTTTTTCTTGGCTTTTATTCAGTAATCTGTCAAATAGAGATGATAATTGCCTTTCAACCTCACATAATTCTTCATTCAATCAACGAATATTTCCTAAGTACCTATATTATGTGAATGTTCTGGAAATACAATGGTGAGCAAAAATATATATAGCCTCTATCGTCATGGAATTTATAGTGTAAACATTAATCAAACACACACACACACACAAATAAATATAAAATGTAAAAGTTGTGAGCCTCAGAATCACAAAATCAGAACTGAGAATTAAGACACCTTGGGAATCATCTAATACAATCCTCTAATCTCTTCTTCAATGATACAGAACATATGAAAGTATGTTTTCTGAAAGGTTAAAAGTTTCAGATAACTGAGAAGTGGCAACATTATTGTTATGTAATTTCTGAAAGAGAACTACATGTACTTCTGCTCCAACATTTACCATTAGAAACTAAACATAGCTTGAGCTCAGCATCTATAACCTCTAACATGACTCACAGTAGAAAAATTAATCTTGATATCTCATTAACCAAAATAAGGTAGGCTCTAATTTGAAGGTGAGAGCACAGGAGAGGGCCAGAAGTTCAGAAGAGAAATACATTTCATTGGCCCACAATGGGAGAGGTATCTAGGTCTCTTAGAAAATTACTACATTTAGAGTTGGCTTAGAACCTAGACATACATAGTTTGGCTTTTATTAGATGAGTGACCTTGAGTAAGCCTCTTGTTCTTCCTGAGTCTGAGTTTCTTCATCTGTAAAATGAAGAAATTGGCCAGGTAATATTTTATGGTTCTGAATTTCAACGATACCACCAAGGATAGTGAATCAGATGATGTCTCTTTTTATTAATAAACAGAAATAACACCAGTGAAGCAGAAAGTCATACAGATGTGAGTTCAAATCCCTGCAACCTTCTAACTATGTAACTTTAAGCAGGTCACTTACCCTTTTAGATCTAAGTTTCTTCGTCTGTAAAATGAAAATAATAATGACTGTATCATATGATTATTAAAGATATTAAAAGAAATGAAGTATATAAAGCAGCAGGGATGGCATAAAAATAGTGTCCTTCCACTGTCCTCAGTCTGTAGATTATAGTACTGATCACAGGCAACTTCAAACTTCTGATGATATGATTCACTCTCACCAGTAGGTACCATGTGTCCAAACCCAATGCTTCTCCTAAGATATGAGGATGACAGAGAGAAGAAGGACATGACTCCTGTTCAAAGTACCTATAATCCAGTAGGGAGTATGGACTAGATACACAAATACCCTAAACACAAGACCAAATGTAATATATATTAATACAAAACTGTGCTAGGGTTCAAGTGAAAGAATGCACTTTAGGATGAGATGGCAGGGAGGAAGCTATCATAATTAGACTTCCGATAGAAGCTATTCTTAAAAGAGACCTTGAATAATGGGTTAGATTTTGACAGCCGGAGATGTGAGGAAAAGCATTCAAGGTGGAGAGGAAAAATAAGCATATGCAAAAGAGCAAGGAAAGTGTGGGGCAGATTAGTTTTACCTGGAGGATAACTAAGTATTTTTAAAATAATAATGAGTGCTCCTATATATCAGACCACATACTAGGCATTTACAAACTTTATTTTCATTTACCTGTTCAGGCAAGTTTTATTATCCTCAATTTTAGATACTTGAAAAAATAAATTATCTTATCCAAAGTTTTCACAGTCATCTAACAACAGGGTTGAACTATAAAAACATGCATCTATGACTCTAAAAACCCATGTCTCTCCAAATAATGAGAAATGTAACTAAAAATAAGGACGGGGTTGACAACAGGAAGCCCTCTAAATGCCAATGTGAAGTTTGCATTTTGAATTTAAAAAGATAGAGGGAGCCATTGGAGGTTTAAGAGGAGGAGAACAATGACACACATGAAGATTATATTCCCTAAGAAAATACAGTAAAGCAAGATGTTTAAAAGCTTAGAATTCCTGGCTAAACCACTTAGTAGTGAATCCTGGTTCTATCACTTACTAGCTGTATCCTAAACTTTCTGCCCCTTAGCTTCTTCATCTGTAAAAAAGGGTAATGATACTTACCTACCTTAGAGTTGTAAGGAGGATTAAATTCATTAATACATACAAAGCCTGGAATGAATACTTCTTGGCTTATAGTAAGCATTCACTAAACATTAGCTGCTATGGTTGTGGTGGTGGTTATTGTTGCTGTTGCACTTGGTACAAAACTATTAGGGCAGAACTCTTTCAACCCAATCTGACGATTCAACCTTCTTCTATTCAAGTTGAACAAAGGGTTAATTGTATATTATCAGTGAAGGCAAGGTTTGCTTTCACAATAAAAGCAATGACAAAAATCCAAGAGGAATGCTCAACCTAGTTAAAGAGGTAGGTACTTCAGGTCATAGCACAATCCACTAGTTTCTATCCATAAGAATAATTGGGACCTGAGTCTGCTTAGATGGGGTCCAAACTGGCAGAATTTACAGTGCAGTGGAAAGGAAATACCAAGTGAGGAGCTTGGATTCCACTTCCAAACCTGCTATGACTCAGTCTCTTACCATCAACAGATGACTTTCCCCTTTATGTCCAAGAGTCCTGAGCTACAAATAAAGAGTGAAGTTTTCCCTCCCCATGGATCATCATGAGAATTAAATGAGATATGAGATATGCAAAGCCTCTTTCATTTGAATGGTGTTGTGCATACGTACCCACCCAAAACACTGTTGAATAAAGCACCTGCTATATTTGGAAAGTGGCATTTGGGAGGTAAGAAAAAAAGTAAAACAAGTGGTGGAGTAGAGCTGTATTTCAGCCTTGGGGAAAGTAAAAAGCTCTATATTAAAACAGTTCTTTAAAATGTATAGGAGGAAGTTTAGTATAATGGAAAGAGCCTGAGCTTCCAAGTAAAGCAAAATTAGGTTCAAATCATAGCCGCAGTATTTATTAGCTATAAGATCTTGAACCAACTACCTGAGCCTCTCTTTCTTCAAATACAAAACCAATAGAGTAGAGTAGCCCTGAGAGTTAAATAATAAAGTAGAGTAGAGTAGCCCTGAGAGTTAAATAATAAAGTCCTAACAATACACCTGGCTGAGAGGTGAAACTCAGCAGGCACTATCACTACCACCACTACTATTAATAACAATGGCAGTTAACTTCAAATGAGTACTAACTGAAAGGCACCATTCTAAACATTTTATATAAATTATCTCATTTAATACTTATTTATTTAATAAGTTAATAAGACTTGTTCTATTATCCCTCCAGATCTTACATGAGGAAACAGAGGCACAGAGCAGATCATCTTACCCTAGGTCACAGGACTAAAACGTGACAAAGCCAGGATATTGTTACTATTATTTTTCTCTCCTCCATAAGTTGGATGTGTAAAAACATCTTCTATAAGATTCCAAACATTTTCCCTCCCATTATCTCATTTTATCTTATCCTTCAAGCAATTTTGTAATGTAGGCTGACCAGGGCTAACAATCCCCATCTTACAAATAGGAAGAGAAGCTTGAAGGAGATAAATGACTTATTCAGTCTCGTACAAACAGTAGTCATACCACAACTTCTGCTGTGTGGCAAAATTGGAAAATGAACCCAAGTCTTCAAAGTTCAAGACTAGTATTCTTGCCAGTAGAAAACTGAATTTTCTACATAATATTCCAGAATGGAGACTTCTCTTTCATTCAGACTCTTCTCATATTAATCTAAATTAAAGATGTTTTGCTCTCCCTATTATTTCTGAAATGCATGTATTGGGATGGTCCTTGAATCAAATGCCAATGAATTCACTTAGAGAAGTTTTTCCCAATGGCTTGAAGAGCCTATGCTCATCTAGTTCAAATGATCAAGTTTCCATCCACCTATCATTTGGCATTTAGCCTTCTCCTCTTGCATGAGCACAGATTACATTACTCATTAACGTGAATCAGCTCTTCGTTGGCAAGGATTAAAACACTATGTAAAGGAAGACATACTCTTAGTAAAAAGAGAAGGCTCTAACTTTTTAACTACAAAATAATGGGCTCAACTCCAACTAGGAATACATATTTGCATCAGACAGGCCAGAGTTAGTATCTTGATTTGATCACTATGTGACCATAAATAACTTGCTGTACCCTTCTAAACTGCAGTTTCCTTATCTATAAGATGGGGATAATAACACCTAATCAGAGGATTTAGGAGGAGAATTAAATAGCAAAGTATAGGTAAAGTTCTAATGCATAGCATGTCTTCACTGAATGGTAGCTATTACATCAACATGGAAATACGAGAGCCTGGTTAAGATAATATAGCAGAAATGGCCATGGTCGCCAAACTGTGGAAAGAACCAAGATGCCCTTCAACGGACGAATGGATAAGGAAGATGTGGTCCATATACACTATGGAGTATTATGCCTCCATCAGAAAGGATGAATACCCAACTTTTGTAACAACGTGGACAGGACTGGAAAAGATTATGCTGAGTGAAATAAGTCAAGCAGAGAGAGTCAATTATCATATGGTTTCATTTATTTGTGGAGCATAACAAATAACATGGAGGACATGGGGAGATGGAGAGGAGAAGGGAGTTGAGGGAAATTGGAGGGGGAGGCGAACCATGAGAGACTATGGATGCTGAAAAACAACCTGAGGGTTCTGAAGGGGCAGGGGGTGGGAGGATGGGGGAACCAGGTGGTGGGTATTAGGGAGGGCACGTATTGCATGAAGCACTGGGTGTGGTGCAAAAACAATGAATACTGTTACGCTGAAAAGAAATAAAAAAAAAAAAGATAATAACACTGATTACATTCTGCTTCTCCTACCAAAATATAAGAGCTTTAAGAAATATCTTCCATTTTGATAATACTTTACAATTCTCCTTATCTATTATCTTATTTGATTTTCACAACAATCCTGTGAGGATTTTGCAATTTAAAAAGCTGAGGCTTGGAGCGCCTGGGTGGCTCAGTGGGTTAAAGCCTCTGCTGTTAGCTCAGGTCATGATCCCAGAGTCCTGGGATAGAGCCCCACATTGGGCTCTCTGCTCAGCGGGAAGCCTGCTTCCTCCTCTCTCTCTGCCTACGTATGATCTCTGTCTGTCAAATAAATAAATAAAATCTTTAAAAAAAAAAAAAAGCTGAGGCTCATGCAGGGTCAGACTTGTCCAAGGTCACATTATTTGTCAAGAAAGAACAGGCTAATGCTAAAGAATAAACATCCCAAAATCTCAGTGTCTTAACACAGAAATTTTATTTCTTACTCACATAAAATCCATTGTAGGTCTTAGGGCAGCTATCCTACAATGGGTAACTCATTTTCTACCAACAGTGAAGAAAGAGCTGTCATGTTATACTAGGGCTTTTCCTTAACTCAGCCTGGATATGACACATGTCACATACCCTCCTGTCTACTGAGCAGAACTAATCTCACAGCCCCACCAACTGTAAGAGAGTTGGTCCATATAGTCACCCAAGAACCCAGGAAGGAGAAAGAGTTAGGACCAGATATCAGACAGCACTAATGAAGGCTGCTGAAGCCTCTATGATAGGAAATAGTGAAGTTGGAGTTTGAACTCTGTTTCTATTTTCTATTTTCAATACTATTTTCTATTCTATCATAGTACTTTTCACATTTTCAAACAAAACACAAAATAAAGAAAAAAGAAACTCTCAAAGTTGCTGTGGTTTACTCTACACCTCTCCACACTGCTTTTTAAGTAGCTATCTATTCTGTTTCCCTGTGCTGATCAGTTTGGATAAAAAGCTATTACACTGCTCTTGAGATACATTGTCTATAGCTTTGAAGAAAAATAAGTAACTCACACAGACTCTGATACATCTTCAGTAAAACAGGCTAACGGAAATTAAGGTAAATTCAGAGCCTGTACATTTACTGATTAATTGTGAATACCTTCCACTTTTACAACTTTTCCTATGTTTATATAAAGACTTGTCCCAGAAATATTCACTTTGTTAAGGATATTTCAATTCAACAGCCTTATGATGAGTGATCTACATTTTCTTCTTAATTTATAGGTGTTGTTGCCAGTTTCAATTGCATTTCAACTTTTCCTGCTATTGTGTTTGACTGATACATTCATCATTTAACAAACATATCCTGAGAATTTATTGCACACCAGATATTATGGTGGACCTGGGCAGAGTTGCTACATTCAGGCTGTGCATTACACAAGAACACCCTATTATGGCTAACACTGGCCCAAAAGAAACGGTATGTTTTTCTAACTAACACAAAAGTTCGTTGGGAGCTAGCTATAGCCCTGATGCTGGGATAATGGAATGAGCAAGGATATCACAGTGTAATGGGGAAGATATGCAAATAAACAGGGAATTATATTACCAGGTCATATATGTTATTGTAAAGGAAAGTCCAAGATGTTATGAGAACACAGAAGAGGAACTTCTAAACCAGTCTTGAGGATCAAGGGAAATTTTCCAAAAAAAGTAACAATTAAACTGAGCCCTAAAATGAGTAAGTGTTAAAGGAATGCATTTAGGTAAAGACAGGGAGTGATATCTCCCACAGAAAGGAAACAATTTGGGGGAGGGGGGAAGTAGAGAAAAGAAATACCATTTCATGTTAGAGAAAACCACAAGCATCACTGTTGGATAAACATTGAGGTTAGAACCTAGAAGGTAAAGTGAGAGAGGAAGGAAGTAATCAAGGACAGACACTAAAGGTCCTGTCAAACTAAGGAGCTTGTTTCTTTACATAAGGTAGGAAACAGGAAGTCATTGAAGGAGATAAAACAGGAAAGCACATGTGACTAGATTTGCATTTTATTCTCTTCTGACATAGGGAGCTCTGTGTCTAGGGCTTTCATATAACACTATTAGAGGTATTTCAAAGAATAATTTGCTAAGTAATCCAATTTGAATTTTCAAGTTAGAGAGGAAAAAAAAATACCCTTAGAAATGTTCATGTAACTCTCACTTCACTAGGGATGGATGCCAAGTAGATAGACATTCCTAACAGTGATGCAGATCTCTTTTCTAAATGACTTTATAAAGCTCAAGCTTGTTTCATATAATAAAAATGATAATCGAAACATAAATTTTAATACAATAGGCCATATTTCAACAGATTCCATTTCCATTACTCCTGCATAAGGCATTATTTATGATGGTACATGTACACCTAATCTTGATGTTGTGAAGGTGACCTAGGCATGCTAGGTGGGGAAGGGAGCTGAGCCAGTGAAAGTATTTACACATCACCTCAAGTGTGTATTACAAGCTCAGCTCTGCATGAAGGGCAATTTGGACTGTGACGAAACAAAGACTAAATTGAGGACAATAAGACTATTGAACTAACATATCCCATACCAAGACCCAAATTCTGTTCTCAAAGGAAAACATCCTCCAAAAGGGGAAAATAATATGAATTTTAAAACTCTTTGAAAATTAAGGCAAAAAAAAAAAAACCCACAAAAACAAAAACACCTATCACCAGCGTGAAAATGGGCACTACTCCTCATAATAATATCCTTGTCCTAAAACAATATTTAAAAGCTGTTTAAAAACAATATTTATATTTAAAAACAATATAAAAAACAATATTTCAGATGACACCAAAATGCCTTATTTTTTCTCCCTCATGCAAGTTTTTGCTGAAATGATCAAAAGTTCAGTGACAGGAGAATGGATCAAAAAAGCATAAGGACAAAGGAGAATGAAGATCATTCATTCTAATGCATTCATTCAGTAAACATTTATACAGCTCCTACCACTATAAGCCAGGCACCATGCTAGGAGCTTTAATAAGTACTGTCTCATTTAATAGAAGAAATACTACCACTCCTATTTTGCAGATAATGAAACTGAGGCAAGTAGAGCTTAACATTTAATAGAGAGCCTACACTTAGTTTTTCTTTAAGCACAAAGTATTCCTTTACCAAAAAAAAGAAGACTTAAATTAAATTTAAGTTTTTAAATTTAATAAAACTTTAATAAAATTAAAATTAAAAAAAACTTAAATTCCTTTACCAAAAAAAAGAAGACTTAAATTACAAGTATTCAACATAACATTTTAATGATTTTGGAAGCATTTATTTTAAAGATTTTATTTATGTATTTGTCAGAGAGAGAGAGAAAGAGCACAAGCACACAAGCATGGGTAGTGGTAGGCAGAGGGAGAAGCAGGTTCCCTGCTGAGCAAGGACCCCCCCCCCCCCAATGCAAGACTAGATTCCAGGACCCTGGGATCATGACCTGAGCCCAAGGCAGATCTTTAACTGACTGAGCCACTCCTATATAGAGACTATTTTAAAAGGCAAATATACCATAGAAAACTGCTGCTACATTTCTTACCAAAATAATGTTGAATCAGACTTAATTATTTTAATAGTTCCTTATTACAAACTCTGTTCCTTTCTCAGCAATTTGCCTATTTCTCTCACACTGAGTCATATTATTTGTTTATCCATTCATTCATTCCTTCTACAGACACTTGGTGTCTATCATATGCTAAGCTCAATGCTATAGACTAGAGTACAATGGAACATCTGCTCTCAACAGATTCACATTTTGCAAGGGAAGCCAGACAAATAAGCAGATAATTAGCACACAAAGTGATAAGTGCTATGATATAAGGATGTTCAGGGAAGCTGTGTATCAGAGTCAGTTTATATGCATTCAATCTGGAGGCCAATGCATCTGACAATCCAGAGCCTTCCTAACTGTAGAAAATTCTGAGATCCAACACTTTTCAAGCAGACTTCCTCATGACCTCTGACTCTATGACCCCAAGCTGTTCATTCACTCAAACAATATCTAATGAACAACTGCTGTATACCACAAACTATATTAGGCACTGAGGTTACAAACCAGAATATGTGTTCCCTGCTTTCATGAGTTTGCAGTCTCACAAACAAACACACACACACACACACACACACACACAGAAAACAAAACAAAGCAAAACAAACAAAAAAAAATTCCAAAGACTTTGAAAAGATTGCTAAGTTATGTCACTCAGTATCAGTGAACAAGTTGATTTTTGCACACCTTGCTGTGTGACTTTGAACTAGTTTTGTTTTTTTGGTTTTTTGTTTTTGTTTTTGTTTTTACCTTGCTAGTCCTTGGTTTTCTCATCTGTGAAGTGATAATAGTATTTCCCTTATTTATTTCATGGCATTATTCAAAATCATATGATATCATGAATGAAAAAGCACCTTGAAAACTATGAAGGTATGTGAAAATATAATGAATTTTATTTGTCATCCTCATGATTAAAGGGAGTCTCTGATTTAATTAAAAGCATTAATCATAATATATTTTTAAATAAATGTAATTGTATTACTTTCTAATACTTGCAGTAACTAAACGTAGGTCACTCAAGTACCATTTAGTAAAGATCATTTGGAGGCTCACTTAAAGGCATAGATATAAAGTATTTGTATTGATTTGTACTAGTAGATGCTTCTGAACTATTCAAAAGCAGTCAGATCTCGGAAGGGCTATAAACAATCTCTCTTGCAAAGAGGTTTATACCACTATTTGCTCTACTAGGAATAAGTTTGCACTGAACATGCCAAATTACTTCAATTTTCATATTAATTGATATTACGTTAATAACTTTCTACCATTTTAAAACCAGAGAATGGCAGTGATATGCCATAGCATATTGTTTCTCAGAAATCATAATTGTTTCCCAGAATACCAAACCTGACTCCTGGCTCTACTATATGATGCCTATGACCAGAGTGAGTCCCTTAAATGATACTCAGTTTTCTGATCCCTAAAATACGAAAAATAAGCATAGCTACATGATAAATGCACTGAGAGTTAAGTGATACAGCACATCTGAAAGTGTTTTGTTTTAATATATAGAGCAGTTTTAAGTTCTTAATTTATATCAGCATCACTTTTAGTGTGTGTGTGTGTGTATATATATATATACACACACAAACACATATACATATATATATTTAACTCTACTTACTAAATGATGTTCAATGGAGTAATTTTTCTTGATACCTGAGTTTATAGGTAAAACATTTTTTCACCACCAATGGCTCTGAAGCTCTGTGCAATCAATTATCTTTTTTGTACTTCAGGATCCACTTTTGAAAACTGAGGTAAACACTCTCCTAGATAACTATGAACGCATTAAACACACAATGTGGTAAGCAGCAACTCTGGTTTCCTCAAAATGTTTTCCAGATCCAAACCACATTAAAGAGTCCAAAAAAAAATTCACTGATCCAAATGAGACTATGCAAATCTGATGATTTTTTGAAACTGAGCTTGGTAAAGACTAAAAGTCGAAAAATGGAGGGAGTAAAAAGTTAGATCTAAACTGTTGAAGACCAGACAGTTCAAGAAGTTAGATTGTTTTTGCTTTGTTTGTTTTTTAATATTTATTTATTTATTGGGTGGGGGAGAGCACAGAGGAAGAAGCAGACTCCCCACTGAGCAGAGAGCCCAATGTGCAGCTCAACTCCAGGACCCTGAGATCATGACCTGAGCTGAAGGCAGACACCTAACGAACTGAGCCACCCAGGTGTCCCTGTTTTGTTTGCTTGGTTGCGTGGTTGTTGGGGTAGGATGGTGAATAGGAGAGAATAGAGGTGGTAGCATCAGTGGCATTTTAAAAATACACCTGGAGTGTAAGGTCTTTCTCAGCTTCCAAGAACTTGAATGAAGCATAATCTACTAATCACTTGGTAATGCTAGGTCAGTGTTGGATAGAGATGGACCTGATATATCTATTAATGTCTCACTCTTTATTCTAGTCATCTCCAGGAGACCAGGACAACCTACTCATTACTCCTACCTGGTAATACTTGACTCCCCACTCTTGTCAGGGTTCTTTTATCCCCTGGATACTAAACTCACTGTGCACTGAGCCTAGGGATTTTCGAGAGACTATGAAAACATGTTGAGACCTGAAAAAAAATCAGCTCAAAAATAAAACAAACTTGCAAAACCAAACATAGTAAATAGGAATTAAATAGCTACAAAAATGTCAACTAGCCAATGGAAATTCAATTCAATTCCTTTGAGAGATATACATGAAGATAATAGTTATCTACTTTGCAAGGTTATGGTTAGGAATAGATTTATTCATTCAGTTGATATTTACTGAGTACCAACTATGTGCCAGGGACAATATTGTGTGCTAAGAATATGGTGGTGTAAAAGAGAGACATGATCCTGCTTCCTTGGAATTTATATTCTATTGGAAGATATAAAAAATAAATACATAGATTTTTAAAATCTGATAAAAAGTATTGAATAGAGAGTTAAAATAGAATGATATAATAGTTATAGGTTAGGTTAGATTATATACATAGCTGCTTTAGAGTGATCAGGAAGATTTTCAGAAAACATGACCTTTACTAAGATCCAGTAATTAAGAAGGAGCAGAGAAAGCGGAGCACCTTACCAAGCAAAGGAACTGGCCAGTGCAGAAACCTTCAGGCAGTAATGAACTTGGTAAGTTTGATGAACTGAAAGAAAAGCATCATGCCTAGAATATGGTAGGTAGAAAAGGATACCTGATTTTAAAGAGATGAGTGGGGCCCAAATCCTGCAGGATTTATAAGCTGTTCTAAGTATGGTAGGAAGTAAAGGATTTTTAAACAGACAAAACTTTGATTTGACCCATTAAAAGAAACTAGCACACTATCTGGTATTTGATCACTTGATTCCTGGTAGCTATCACTCTCAAAACAGTGATTGTATTGTAGGATATCACTAATATTGGATCTCCCAGAGATTTATAGTGAATAAAATGTTGCTTGAGTGCCAGCTATGTGCAGGTCATTATACAATGTTCAAGAAGTGGAAATTAAGAATGATGCTCCAAAAAAGCTGATGAAAGAATGTTCCTCCTTAGTTTTATGGTGTCCTTCCCAAGCTATATTCATTCTTCTAAGAGATATCAAAAAAGGCTAGTGCCTTGTCTGACAGAACTGAATAATCTAAGACCTGTGTCTACCTATCAGAAAGATATCTCCTGTCAACAAACCTGAACAGTATCCAAAAATAAGTGGTTTAAATTCAAGTCATAGAATTTAAGGCAAGAAAGACAGTGATCCAAAAATGTTGGTTCCATTGATTAAGGGGGAAAAAAGCATTTTCAGGCCTTAGGTTCTGGTGTTGTTATTCTTATTTATTAAATGGTCTCTTGCTAAGTATAGAAATTATTAATTAGAATAATTTTCCTTTAAAAAGACTCTGAAAAACAATCTGAGGGGTTTGAAGCGGCGGGGGGTGGGAGGTTGGGCGAACCAGGTGGTGGGTATTAGAGAGGGCACGGATTGCATGGAGCACTGGGTGTGGTGCAAAAACAAGGAATACTGTTATGCTGAAAATTTAAAAAAAAGGTTTTTTTTTTAAGCTGAATGTTTCACTTGCCTATTGAAAAAAGGCTTTGCAATATCTTCAGGATAAAGTCCAATTTTATGGTTTGAACAGAACTCTTGATGATCTGAGCTTGCCTCTTCGTGCAGTCTCAGCTCTCACAATTACCAGCATTACCAGCCACATAGTCATGATAAAATGGTTGGTTGATATGTGCCAGATACTATTCTAAAGCTTTACATGTTCTATCTTATTTTTTCCTCAAAACTACCCTGTGATATTGATTCTCTCATAAGCATCTCCATTTTGATGAGGAAATTGAAGCACCAAACGTTAGTAACTGAACAAAACTAGTAAGTAGTTAAGCTGGTATCAAATCCTTGCAGCTTGACTCCAGAGTTTATGTTCTTAACCAATGGGTTTCACAACCTCATGAATAACTCCCTATTTCCAGGAGCTGACATCCTCTTTCCCACTTTTATGCTTCATGTCAGAAAAGAGCAATTTCCCTCTTTGGAAACTTGTCAAATTCCTCTCAACCAGCTCAAACACAACTGTGTTTCTGAAGCATGCTCTAATCTCTCCAGACAGTATTAGTTATTCCAATCTTGGCAATCTCCTGTTATTTTCTATGTGCCCTATTACAGCATTTGACACTTTACATTATAAGTATTTGTTTATGAAAGTCTCTCCTACAAGATTATAATCTCTCTAAAGACTAAACTATTATCTCCTTTTTAATAGATAGAGAACCCATCTAGGGCCTGCCATCAATCACTAAACACACACACACACACACACACATATCTGAGAAAGATGACTGCCGCCTCACTTTCCATATCTCTGAGGAAAAGAGGTTCTCTGACTCAGATCAAAATAGGACCTCAGAGTAAGGACTGTCCTGGTGATAGAAAGAATAGCTTAAAGTAGAAGAACTGGGAGTGTTAGAGTATCTTTTCTTCTTATAATTAATATCTTCTCTCTCTCCCATGCAGCAGAAATGATAAACAGGCCTGCAACAGCCTGCTGTTTGGGCATCAAAATAAGGGGGAGCATGAGAAGGAAGCACAGAGCCCAGCTTGCCTCTACCTAAGCTAAGAATTCCTATGAGAGTGAAGTCCTGCTTTAAACCCCATCCCATTTGATTAAATTGGTTATACTCTCATAACTCTTGTCAGCTCATTCCCTCAAGGCATTTGCCACTGTTCCCTCTGCCTCACTTACTATCTAGAATGATACAAATTAAATATATAACATGAGCCAGAATGAAGAGACTGCTAACCATGAAATATGCAAATAGCTTTGCTTCAACCTATAAATACTTTTACACCTGACTTACTCAGCACAGAGGAAATACTTGAGATGTACCTCCAGCTCTTCATTATCAAGAATTAGACTTCTGGCCACCTGATGAAAAGGAGTGTGCCTGTAGCAGCAAGTTTGCACTGTGAATCTTCGTCCCAAGTCACGGCTGACTGATTGAATTAAACGAACCATATTTGCTTCAGTAGAAAATCAAAATCATGAGAGACAGCTAGTCTCTGGTTATGTAGCCCCATACAAAATGATTTATTTTAGAGATGCCGAGGAAGAATGATTTTTGGGGCTTGATGACCAACATGATGCAGAAAGATTATAAAACAGAGAGAATTATGGGGTTTTGTAAGGTCATCACATTCTATCACAGGGAAGAAGCAGAGAAAGCCTGTCTTTAAAACAGAGAAGAATGACACCCAAGTTAAGGAACACAGAGTTTCAAGATCCTTCATGAGACATGGTTACCCTGGGGGGTATATGAAACACTTTTGTATCTTTTAATAAACTTCATAAAAAAAAATAAAACTAGAACTCAAGCTAGTTAGGTCCTGTCACTTGCAAGCAAAGAATTGTAATTAATGTAGAACACATCTATATGGTTTAGTCTAGTGTCTTTAGCTGTTCCATACTGCCTCCTCTACACCAATGACCAGCTTCTAAAGTACTAGCATAGCTTTACCTGGCTCATTCATTCACTCATATACTACTGTTTTAAAAACACTTACTATGCATCAGGTACTGTGCTAAATGATAGAATTAGATGACTAAGATATAATCCCTTCCCTCATATTGCTCATTGCCTTATAGGGGAGATAAACAGGTAAGTAAGCAATTATAATATGGAATGAGCGGGTTAGAAAAGTAGTGAAATTTACAGCATGGGAGAATAAAAGGTTTAGGTGGCATCCAAAAATTTAGCTGGTCAGGAAAAGATTCCTAGAGTGATGACATTTATAATATGAGTATGAGATTGCTAGGCAAAGAAAAATGTAAGGGAGAAATGATATTTCAAGTAGCAGAAAGAGAATGTACAAAATAAGGAAGTTAGAAATATTATAGTTGGTAGATAGGGAACAACAAGTAGTTCTCTATGGTTGGAGTTTTGTATATGTAGGCCTAAAAAGAAGGGAGTAAGTGGCAGGAGATGAACTTAGAGAGGTAGACAACTTATAGGTCACAAAGAGCCTTGCATATGATGCTACAAAATGTTACCTTTATTTTGAATGCTCCAGAGTCACTAAAGAATTATGGACTGAAAGTTTAAAAATCAAGTTATTTTAGAATGCTTGTGTCAATATGGACTGCAAAATTGGAGTGGGAAGCAGTAAAGAGAAGAGAAAACCATAAACATGGGAAACCTGGAAAGAAACCTAAGTCAGCCAGTTAAGAAAAGGTGAAAGCCTGAAATTGTAGTAATGGGATTAGGGGATAGGAAATGTCTTTAGGAGCTAATGAAGAATATAATCTGGTGGACTTCATAAATATTTAGATATTGGGATGAAATAAGGAAGAATCTGAAGACATGTTTCCATCCTGGATGACAGCTGGGTAGATGGCACCCTGAAGGAGATATGGTACAAAAGAAAAAGAACAAATGTAAGGAAATAATGAGTTCAGTTTTAGACCAGTTGAGTTTGAAGTATATGTGAAATGCCCAAGTATACATGCGTAGTAGGCAGTTATAAATAGGGGCATAATTCCCAGCAGACGGTTAAGGGCTAGAGATAAAAGATCTGGGATCTTGCTGAATCTGAGTGTATATGAGGACATAAAAGGAGAGTGCATAACATCAGCAGAGGTGGAGATGAGAGAACAAGCCTTGAAGAACACTGGTATTTATGGAACAACTAAAGGCACAGAGCAGAAAAAGAGCATAGCATGCTTTGAAATGCAAACCCACTAAGATGGATGAAACATAGGGTGAGAATGATGCAGGAGACGGGATTGGAATGGAAGACAGGGCCAGGTCACAAAGGCCCTTTGTGTTATGATATTTGGCACAGCTGGGCTCAACAAATATTTACAGAAAGAACAATAAAAATTGGTGGGCTCAACAAATATTTATTGAAAGAACAATAAATATTTCAATATGCTTGCTTGATTCTATATACAGCAAAAACTACTGAACACGGGGCGCCTGGGTGGCTCAGTGGGTTAAAGCCTCTGCCTTCGGCTCAGGTCATGATCCGGATCAAGCCCCGCATCGGGCTCTCTGCTCATCGGGGAGCCTGCTTCCTCCTCTCTCTGCCTGCCTCTCTGCCTCCTTGTGATTTCTGTCGGTCAAATAAATAAATAAATCTTAAAAAAAAAAAAAAAACTACTGAACATTTCTAAGTAGGAATTTTATTTTACCAAACCTAAATCATCATCATCATCGTCATTGTCGTCATTATTGTCATTATCGTCATCACTCTCCCTTACATATGCTTCAGGTGCTGCTGTTAAAAAGAGTTTCATGATGCTTTCATTTAAAACCTGAGAAATATCTCTAAGATAGCTTTTTAAAAAAATATTCCTTTTATAGATATAATACTCAGATTTAGGAGGGTGAAATACATAGCTAAAAGCTAATAAGCACAAGAGAATCTTTAGAGTCTCAATCTTCTGACTTCCAGTTAAATGTTAATTTCAGTATACTACTGCCACCATTCTGAAATAGTCTCCTAAAGTCACACAGTGTATTAGCATTGGAAAAACACTGACATGTACTGTCATATTTGATAATACATGGTTTTACATGGGATAGCATAAAGGGACATTTGGTTCGAGAGGCTTCCTGGGATTAATGACTTTTCAATGCTAAATCTGAGACAGTCCCAGACAAACCTGGACAAGCTGATCACTCTATAGATTTACTATCTTCCTGAAAGGAGTAATATATAATAAAATGATTAAAAACATGAACTCCCATGTCAGACTGCCCAGACTCATCCTGGATTTACCTCATACTAGTGGAGTGATTAGACAAATTACTCAACATATTGGTGCAACAGCTGTCTCATTTATAATATGGAGGAATAAAAATAGCTGAATTTTGACAATTAAATGAAATAATATATGTATTAATATATGTAATAATATAAAGAGCCCCGCGTCAGGCCTTCTGCTCGGCGGGGAGCCTGCTTCCCCCTCTCTCTCTCTGCCAGCCTCTCTGCCTACTTGTGATCTCTGTCTGTCAAATAAATAAGTAAAAATCTTTAAAAATATATATGAAATAATATGTGTAAATATCTAGCTGAATATCCATCACAGAGCAATCAATGACTTCAAATTTCTCACCTCATATGCATTCTCTCCTCTATTCCCATAGTCGTCTTTACTACATTTGGACTAAGATTTTTGTTTTTCAATTGTGTTATCAAGGGAGAGCAATTTTATGACTCTGGAGAGTAACTCCACTGGAATAAGAAACAAAGGGTCTCAGCATCTAAATCTCTACAAGTGTTACTGCTCAGAGGCCCTGGGCAGCTGAGATCAGTGCCCTGGGCTGTGTTTAAGTCTGGCTGCCTTGTTTTGTGACTCGTCACTTGCTTTTTCTGGGTTTAAGTTTTTTCATCTGCAAAGCAAAAAGTTTTGACCAAGTGATCTTTAGGGCCTCTACTTATTTGGACATTCTATGTCTCCATTCCCTAGACTCTACTGAAAGGGTGACAAAAGGAACCAACCCTACTACAAGCAACCCTTTTAACTTCCAAAGCCTAGAGATAAAAAGTGTAAGAATAACCTAAGGACTTTTGTGGGACAGTCACAAAACTAAAATGAGTGTAACTTTCTTTAAATAATAATTATTATTTCTTTAAGTAAATTAAAGAATAATTATTATTTCTTTTTAAAGAAATAATAATTCCTGGGCTATCTGGGTAGCTCAGTTGGTTAAACGTCTGACTCTTGGTTTCCACTCAGGTCCTGATCTCATGGGTCCTAGGATGGAGCCTCATACTGGGCTATCCACTCTGCTTGGATATTCTCTTCCTCTGCCCCTTCTCTTACCCTCTCTCTCTCTCAAAAATAAGGAAATAATTTTTTGAAAAAGATTTGATTTATTTAACAGACAGAGACAGAGAGAAAGGGAACAAAAGCAGAGGGAGTGGGAGAAGGAGAAGCAGGCTCCCCACTGAGCAGAGAGGCCGATATGGGACTTGATGCCAGGATCCTGGGACCATGGCCTGAGCCAAAGGCAGACACTTAACGACTGAGCCATCCTGGTGTCCCAAAATCTTAAAAAAAAAAAAAAAAAGAAATAATAATTGCCTACATGCCTTCTTGGTACAAGGCTTTATTCTCACTGTTTCATATATATCATATTCACATCACATTCTAATTCTCACAACAACTTTGTGAGGTAGTAATTGTTATGCTAACTTTACAAATAAGGAAACAGGTTCTGACAAACAAAATTTATCAAAGCCACATATCTGTCAAGAGATTGAAGCAGATCTTTAATCCAGGTATGTGTAAGTTAAATGCCTGTGGTTTTCCTATGATAGCACACTGCTGTTGATGATGACTGTCTCATCCTACAAAAGGATGTTTAGAATACAGGCATCAGAGGAGATACAGGCATGATTTTAAAATATCCTAAAATACCTATGCATATATTCTAATATTCCAGCCCAACATCTTGAATCCTGTGCTCCTTTTACTATTCCCTTTCCATGCTGCATGGAGGTAGTCTCTAGCCATTGAGTAGGATAGTTACTAGACTTATGTTTCTCTTCATATTATTATGAGTTCCAGAAAAATCCACTGCAGCTTTCCTGCCCTCTTGATACAGTTCTCATAATTGCTAGAGAACGTGCTTATTCTATTCTCTTCATGTACCACAGTTTCTGATATCCCACCACAGTTCTGCTAGTGTCCCAACTCTTCTCTCCACAGTTAGTCTGTGTATAAGTCCAAAAAAGTACTAGGGAACCATAACCTGGCTTTCTCCCAAGTCAGTGGCTTCTGAGTCTCCCTGTTCTCAGTACTACCTCCTCCTTATCATACACAAATCCAGCCAGGTGATCCAAATTCCTACTCTTCTTCAGTCTGGGTCCTGGGTTCCCACTACTCCTCTGACTCTATCCCTTTGAACACTTCATGCACCTTTAAATTACTATGCTCCATGCCATCACCAATTTAAAAAGCAAACTACAAAAATGAATGCTTAATCTTGGTGACTAAACTTTTTATCCCCACTCACATGATGATCCTTTCCCAGTGGTCTTCAGTGTCATTGTATTTATTCTTGTTCTCATTTCCATGTCCCTTTCTCAGAAGGTGAGAATAGCAGGACATTCGAATACTACCTTAAAGTCTAGATTTGATGTCTGTTAAGGTCCCTTCCTATGTAGAAACTTTAAGATTCTGGGTTATAAAGCCAAGTTTTTCTTAGTGCTGGGATCTCCAATTTATTCTCCTGCTGGCTTTTTTCTAATCACTTCAATTCCTAAGGATTATCATTATCATAAACATCTTATCAACTTTCTATATGCCTGGCTGGTATAGCATTAGATTTCTCTAGGATCTTAAATGATTTGTAGGCCTACTCTTTCCTGCTTCAGCAACCATGCATTCCTTCAGATCCATGTTTGCTGGGTTCCTGACTGTTTTACAGTGACCTCTGATTTGAACTTATTCCTAAATCCTAATTTTGGCATGGTTTTTAACAACTACCAAACTTGAACAAGAGCCCTGTATAGTAAGAAGTCACACTGTGTGCTAGGCACAGAGTTAGGAAAGCATAAAATCTACAGATTTAGGGATTTCACCGAAGGGTAGGATCTGTATTATCTAAAGAGGATCATATTTCTATAATGTTATATATCTATAATTTCTATAATGTTCTATCAACTTTCTAAGTATAAGCACAGCTGTAATAAACATTTCTTGAACACTGACTAAATCATTTTTCTATTGCTTTGTATTCACTAACTCATTAAGTCCTTACAAGTGTCCTGTGATGTAGACACCATTATTATTTTGAAAAAAAAAAAAAGAACCCACAGCAGATAAATTATTTATGGGCACAAAATTGACGTCAAACTGCCACAGTATGGTTAAGATAATGATGTCCTTAATATAGAACTCTATATATTTCTGTAAATTGATTAGTCTGAAAAGTAATTTGCAAAAAACCAGAAGACATGAATAAGATAAAACAGATTTACAGCAACTACTCTTCCAGAGATAAAAGGGTACAATATTTTCAATCTTAACAATGCACTCCACCAAGGCTATAATGGCATCAATCAGCTGATACAGAAAATTGAGACAGTGGCCTTTCCTTCTACCTGCTATGCATGTGCCCCTCCCAAACCCAAGTATGTGATTAAGGAAGACAAGAGAGAAATTTTAAGCAATATGTGATTAAGGAGGACAAGAGATTTTCTCCTGAGAGAAAATAAGTCTTCAGTCAAGTTTTTCCAAGTAGCACATGACCCAAAAGGATGATGTCCCTAGACAGAGGAGGTCAAGGGTATGCATAGTAGCGTAAGTTAATTAAAAGGACAAACTCCCCAAACAGAGGAGAACTACTCCCAGGTCAAACAGGTATGAAATGCCCTGTTTGAAGAGGAAGACTTTTCCAGGCAGAGGAGGATCTTGCAAGGGTTTATGAAGCTCAACTCCCACTGTGAAAATCTCCAAGCAATTTGGCAAGATATCACCTATTCTGTACAAAGGTCTTATTTCAGTCTTCCAGGAAACAGAACCAGCAGATCACATCATGAAGCTGACAGTAATGTTGATGTTTAAATGTTATTTAAATGGAGACTAAGAAAAATCTTTACACTTGGAAACAATGGTAAGAGTAAGTGTACAAAATATTACTGAACTTAGAAATAGGCCAAATTATTCTTTAAGTTGTAAAAGGAATTATGATACAGATATAATTCCTAATTGGTCAGGAGGTGGATTATAAGTCAGTATTTCAAACAGGATAATGGAAAACAGTTATACCTGAAAAATGCCCTGGCCTAGGATCCCAGGTAAAAATTATATATATAAAAGAGTATTATTAGTTTCAGGGGTAGAATTTAGTGATTCATCAGTTGCACATAACACCCAATGCTCATTAAATCAATGAGCATTGATTTAATGCCCATGGCCCCATTACTCCATGCCCCACCCTCTTCACCTCCAGTAACCCTCAGTTTGTTTTCTACAGTTAAAAGTCTCTTATGGTTTGCCTCCCTATTTTTATCTTATTTTATTTTTCCTTCCCTTCCCCTATGTTCATCTGTTTGTTTCTTAAATTTCACATATGATTGGAATCATATGATATTTGTCTTTCTCTGACTGATTTTGCCTAGCATAACCTCTAGTTCCATTCATGTTGTTGCAAATGGCAAGATTTCATTCTTTTTAAAAAATCTTCTTTTGAGGAATGGCTGAGTAATATTCCATTGTGTGTGTGTGTGTACACACCACGGCTTTTTTATCATTCATTTTTTATCCATTTATCTGTCAATCTGTCCATGGACATCTAGGCTCTTTCCATAGTTTGGCTATTAAAGACATTGCTGCTATAAACACTGGGGTTCATGTGCCCTCTGGGTAGCTCTATTTTTTAACTTTTTGAAGAATCTCCATACTGTTTTCCAGAGTGGCTGTAACAACTTGCATTCCTACCAACAGTGTAAGAAGGTTTCCCCTTCTCTGCATACTTACCAATATCTGCTTTTTGCTGTCTTGTTAAATTTAGCCATTGTAATTGGTGTGAGTTGGTATGTCGTTGTGGTTTTGACTTCTATTTCTCTGAAACCAAGTGATGAGGAGCATTTTTTCAAGTGCCTGTTGGTCAGTTGTATGTCTTCTTTGGAGAAAAGTCTGCTCATGACCTCTGCACATTTCTTTTTTGTTAACTGTGATATTTTAGTCACCATAAAATACATCACTAGTTTTTGATGTAGTGTTCCAAGATTCATTGTTTATGTACAACACCCAGTGCTCCATGAATACAGCCCCTCCTTAATACCTACCACCAGGTTCACCCACCCTGCAACCCCTCTCCCCTCTAAAACCCTCAGTTTGTTTCTCAGAGTCCACATTTCTTGATTGGATTATATGTTCTTTAGGTGCTGAGTTTAATAAATTCCCCATAGATTTTGGATACTAACTCTTTATCTGATATGGCATTTGCAAATATCTTCTCCCATTACATAGACTGCCTTTCAGTTTTGTTGATTGTTTCCTTTGCTGTGCAAAAGTTTTTACCTCAATAGTTAATTCTTGCTTTTCTTTCCCTTGCCACTGGAGATGTATCTAGCAAGAAGTTGCTACATGCAAGGTCAGAGAGGTTGCTGCCTGTGTTCTCCTCTAGGATTTGTATGGTTTCCTATCTCACATTTAGGTATTTCATCTATTGAGTTTATTTTTGTGTATGGTGTAATAAAATGGTCCAATTTCATTCTTCTGCATATGGCTTTCCAGTTTTCCCTAAAGACACTGTATTTTTTTCCATTGGATATTCCTCCCTGCTTCATCAAAGATTAGTTGAACCACAGAAATGGTGGTCCATTTCTGAGTTTATGCTTTTTTTTAAATTAATATATAAAGTATTATTATTTTCAGGGGTACAGGTCTGTGATTCATCAGTGTTACACAATTCACAGCACTCACTATAGCACATACCCTCCAAAATGTCCATCACCCAGCCACCCAATCCCTCCCACCCCTCTGCCCTTGAGTAACCCTCTGGTTGTTTCCTGAGATTAAGACTCTCTCATGGTTTGTCTCCCTCTCTGGTTTCATCTTGTTTCATTATTCACTCCCTACCCCTATGATCCTCTGCCTTGTTTCTCAAATTCCTCACATCAGTGAGATCATACAATAATTAACTTTCTCTGATTGGCTTATTTTGCTTAGCATAATACCCTCTAGTTCCATCCACATTGTTCCAAATGGGAAGATTTCATATTTTCCTTGATGGCTATATAATATTGCTCTCTCTATATGTACATATATGTATATGTATGTATATGTGTATATATGTGTGTGTATGTATACATGTGTATGTATGCATGTGTATATATATATACACATATATATGTGTATGTATGTATGTGTGTGTACGTATGTGTGTGTGTGTGTGTGTGTGTGTATAAAACATTGTATCTTCTTTGTCCACTCATCTGTTAATGGACAGACAGATAGGCTCTTCAATATTTTGGCTATTGTAAATATTGCTGATGTATACATTCAGGTGCATGTGCCCTTTGGATCACTACATTTGTATCTTTAGGGTAAATACCCAGTAGAGCAATTCTTGGATCATAAGGTAGCTCTATTTTCAACTTTTTGAGGAACCTCATATTGTTTTCTAGAGTGGCTGAACCACCCTGAATTCCCACCAACAATGGAGATTTCTGATGGCTGCTTCAATCTCCTTACTGGTTATGGGTCTGTTCAGGTTTTCTATTTCTTCATGGTTCAGTTTTGGTAGTTTATCCATCTCTAGGAATGCATCCATTTCTTCCAGATTGTCAAATTTGCTGGCAAATAGTTGCTCATAATATGTGCTTATAATTGTTTGTATTTCCTTGGTGTTGGTTGTGATCTCTCATTTTTCATTCCTGATTTTATTACTTTGGGACCTTTCTCTTATCTTTTTGATAAATCTGGCCATGGGTTTATCAATCTTATTAATTCTTTCAAAGAACTAGCTCCTGGTTTTGTTGATTTGTTCTACTGATCTTCTGGTTTCTATTTCATTGATTTCTGCTCTGATCTTTATCATATTTCTTCTCCTGCTGGGTTTAGGCTTTATTTTCTGTTCTTTCTCAAACTCCTTTAGGTGTAGCATTAGGATGTGAATTTGAAATCTTTCTTATTTCTTGAAAAAGGTTTGTATTGCTATATACTTTCCTCTTAGGACGACCTTTGCTACATCCCAAAATTTTGAACAGTTGTGTTTTCATTTTCATTTGTCGCCATGAATTTTTTTTTAATTCTTCTTTAATTTCCTGGTTGACCCATTCATTCCTTAGTAGGATGCTCTTTAGCCTCCATATATCTGAATTCTTTCCAACTTTCCTCTTGTGGTTGAGTTCTAGTTTCAAAGCATTGTGGTCTGAAAACATGCAGGGAATGATCCCAATCATTTGGTACTGGTTGAGACCTGATTTGTGACCCAGGATATGATCTGTTCTGGAGAATGTTCCATGTGCACTAGATAAGACTGTGTATTCTGTTGCTTTGGGATGAAATGTTCTGAATATATCTGTGATGTCCATCTGGTCCAGTGTGTCCTTTAAAGCCTTTATTTCCATGTTGATCTTTTGCTCCAATGATCTGTCCATTTTAGTCAGGGGGGGGTGTTAAAGTCCTATACTATTATTGTATCATTGTTGATGTGTTTCTTTGACTTTGTTATTAATTGATTTATATATTTGGTTACTCCCTTGTTAGGAGAATAGATATTTAAAATTGTTAGATCTTCTTGTTGGACAAACCCTTTAAGTATGTTATAGTGCCCCTCCTCATCTTATTATAATCTCTGGTTTAAAATCTAATCTATATGATATACAGATTGCCACCCAGTTTTATTTTGATGTCCATTAGCATGGTAAATTATTTTCCACCACCTTACTTTATATCAGGAGGTGTCTTAGGGGCTAAACTGAGTCTCTTACAGACAGCATATTGTTTGTTTGTTGTTTTTTTTTTTTTTCCCATTCTGATATCCTGTGCTTTTGATTAGGGCATTTAGCCTATTTACATTTTGGGTAACTACTGAAAGTATGAATTTTTTGTCATTGAATTACCTGTAAGGTGACTGTTACACTATATTGTCTCTGTTCCTTTCTGGTCTATGTTACTTTTAGGTTCTTTCTCTGCTTAGAGGACCCCTTTCGATATTTCCTGTAGAGCTGGTTTGTGTTTGTAAATTCTTTCAGTTCTTGTTTGTCCTGGAAGCTTTTTATTTCTTCTTCTGTTTTCAAGGACAGCTGGATATAGTATTCTTGGTTAGGTGTAGTATTCTGGCTGCATATTTTTCTCGTTTAGTGCTCTGAATGTATCATGGTAGTCCTTTCTGGCCTGCCAGGTCTCTGTGGATAGTTTTGCTGCCAGTCTAATATTTCTACCATTGTAGGCTACCTACCTCTTGTCACGAGCTGCTTTCAGAGTTTTCTTTTTGTCTCTGAGACTTGTAAGTCTTTTATTACAGAATGGGTTCTGGACCTATTTTTATTGAGGGGGTGTTCTCTGTGCCTCCTGGATTTGGATGCCTGTTTCCAACCCCAAACTAGGGACATTCTCTGCTCAAATTCGCTCCAATATACCTTCTGCCTCTCTCTCTCTCTTTCTTCTTCTTCTGGGATCCCAATTATTCTAATATTGTTTCATTTTATGGTATCACTTATCTCTTGAATTCTTCCCTCATGATCCAGTAGTTGTTTTTCTCTCTTTTTTTCAACTTCTTTATTCTCCATCATTTGGTCTTCTGTCACTGATTCTCTCTTCTGCCTCATTTATCCTAGCAGCAAGAGCCTCCATTTTTTTATTGTACCTCATTAATACCTTTTTTTATTTCAACTTGGCTAGATGTTAGTTCCTTTATTTCTCCAGAAAGGGATTTTATTTCTTCAGAAGGGGATTCTCTAGTATCTTCTATGCTTTTTTCAAGGCCCAGCTAGTATCTTTATAATCGTCATTCTGAACTCTAGTTCTGACACCTTATAATGTCTGTATTGCTCAGGTCCCTAGCCATCAGTACTACCTCTTGTTCATTTTTCTAAGGTGAGTCTTTCCACTTTGTCTTTTTTCCCTGGAGAATAGATGAATGAGAGAACAAAAATGCTAAAAGGGTAACAATGACCCCGGAAAAATATACACTAAACAAATCAGGAGAGACTGAAAATAGGAGGGAAAGAAAGGAAAAATAAATATGATCAGGCTGGTGAATAAAACAGAGCCACACACTTGATTCTGGGTATGTATTGATAGAAGAAACTGCCTCCTAAATTTTTAAAGGAGGAAAAGCTATATATGATGAGGGGATGGAAAATGACTGTATAGATGACAATTAAAAATCATTTTAAAAAAGCAATTGGTAAGATAAGATGTTGAAACCAAGAAAAAATAAATATTTTTTTAAAAAGAGAGAATTAGAAAAAGAGAGAGAATGTGGTCAGGTGGAAGACTAGGACAAAGCCATACATTAGATAAGGGTGTATTTTGATCTGTTAGAAGAAACTGTACCCCAAAGTTTTAAGAAAAAAATATATATATACACACACAAACTCAAAAATAAGGTTAGATACGATGAAGGGAGAGAATATGACTATAAAAATGAAAATTTAAAAACAACTTAAAAAAGGTATTGATAAGATATTGGTTAAAATTGGAAAAAGGAAACAGTAAAAATTAGAAAAAGGAAAAATAAAGAAAATTTTAAAAATTTAACTTGGAAAGACTAATCAGCTTGGATGGACTGGAGGAGATTCTGCTGAGTGAAATAAGTCAAGCAGAGAAAGTCAATTATCATACGGTTGCACTTACTTGTGGAATATATGGAATAACATGGAGGACACATTAGGAGAAGGAGAGGAAAAGTGAAGTGGGGAAAATTGGAGGGAGAAATGAGGTACTGTGGACTCTGAGAAACAAACAGGGTTTTAGAGGGGAAGGGTGTTGGGGGATGGGTGAGCCTGGTGGTGGATATTAAGAAGGATATGTATTGCATGGAGCATTGGGTGTGGTACATAAACAATGAATCTTGGAACACTGAAAATTAAAATAAAATTAAAAAAAAAAGAATCATGGGGGAAAAGTCATGAATTCTATGTGCTGTATTCCCCTAGTGCTGGAGTTTTGTACTTCTCAATGATGGGTGATTCTCACATGTCTTTGCCTGAGGCTGAATTGCAATGCCCTTGCCAGGGGCCAGGCCAAGTAATCTGCTCGGGTTTGATCTCGGTAGCTTTTGTTCCTGGAAAGCTTTCCATACAGTGTTGGAGGAGGAGAATGAAAATGGCAGCTACCCGATATCCAGCCCCCATGGAGCAGAGAGCTCAGGATACCCCTCCTCAGAGAGCCCTAAGAAAAAAACAGTCAATCACTCCTGTCTCCCTGGTCTCCATCCTCAGTCTGTGCTCACCTGGCCTGTGACCAAGCATTCTATCTCTGGCAATGGCCCCGTTTGGAGTTTCCAAACCCAGCAGAATCCTGCTCCTCCCCAGGGAGGAAGGGGGCGTCTCCCTGGATCATCTGCTCTTTGGATCCCTGCTTTACAAGTACTGGCTCAACTGTGTCATGGATCAGTTTATGGCAACCCGGAGATGAGAGCCCATTCCTCAGCCCCATCTTTGCAGCCAACTTCCCTGCTCCAATACCTGGGGGCTCTGCCATACTCAGACATCGCTAGTCATTCTGTGACCCTGGGGTTCCTGAAACCACACTGTCCCAGCAAGGATTCCACCTCCTGCTTAGTCACTGGAACAACATCCCTCCACAGAGCTGACTTCTAAAAGTTCTGATTTTGTACTCCATTACTCTATCAGTTGCCAGTAGCTGGCTGATGGAGGCTCCCTCCCCCTGTGGTCTATCTTCCCATATATTGCCTCAGATTCACTTCTCCACTTGTTCTACCTTCCAGAAAGTGGTTGCTTTTCTGTTCATAGAATAGCAGTGCTATTCTTTTCTTCAATCTCCTGTGTAGTTTGTAGGTGTTCAGCATGGTTTGATGACTATCTAGCTGAATTCCTGGGACCAGAAGAAATTTAGGTCTCCTACTCCTCCACCATCTTTCTCCTCCCATATTCCCTGAGTTCTCTATTCTGTTCCATTGATCTATGTGCCAATACCATACTCTCTTGATGATTACAGCTTTGTAATATAGATTGAAGTCCAGCATTGTGATGTCACCAACTTTGGTTTTCTTCTTCAACATTACATTGACTATACAGAGCCTTTTCTGGATTCACAGAAATTTTAGGCTTCTTCCAGCTCTATAAAAAATGCTGATGGTATTTTGACAGGTACTGCATTGAATGTGTAGATTGCTTTGGGCAGCATAGATGTTTCAACAATATTTGTTCTTCTAATCCATGAGCACTGGAATGTTTCTCCATTACTTTGTGTCCTCCTCAATTTCTTTCATAAGTGTTCTATAGTTTTCAAAGTTCAGATGTTTTACCTCTTTGGTTAGGTTAATTCCTAGGTATTTTATGGGTTTTGCTGCAATTGGAAATGGAAATGAATCTTTGATTTCTCTTTCTGCTGCTTCATTGTTAGTGTATAGAAATGCAACCAAATTCTGTGTGATGATTTTATACCCTATGATATTTAAGATTCCTGTATTAGTTTTAGCAATTTCTTGAATGCCATATCTTGATTGAATAGTCATTGTTTTTATTCCCAAGCATTGATTTGGAGTGACTATAAACATATGAAATAAAGCAATTTGGAATACATCACTTTAAGAATATACCATTTGATACTTTACCTTTCTCATTATTGACACTCTTTATAAAATGACAGTACAAGAAACAGTATCAAATAAACAGTTCAGTGAAATAGAATCGAAAATCTATAAATGAACCCAAATGTACAAAAGAACTTCATATATAAGAAAAGATAGCATTTGAAACGATTTGAGAAAAGGACAGATTAGTTAATAATGGCTAACACATCTGGTGAAACAGCTAGGAAAAAATATAAGTTAAGCCTCTACTTGATTCTATGTGTATTATTATAAATTCCAGATATATTAAAGAATATAATGTCTTAAAAAATGAAACCACAAGAGAACTAGGATAAAATTAGGAGGCCGCTCATAATTATGTGGGGGAAAAAACTAACTATAACAGCAAACTTATAAGAACTTAAAAGAAAAGATTGACCAATGTCATTACAAAGTATTTTAAATGTCAACAACAACAACAACAAAAGGGAATATGTTTAAGAGTAAAAAGCAAGTGAACTAGCAAAAGATTTACAAAATAAATTAGAAGTGATTATATGACATTTGTGTGCTAGTTTTCTGTCTGCCATTGACATTTTTGGTATTATTATATTTACTGATTTTTCTATCAACTTCTCATCCATTTCAATATAATAATGTTTCAGAAGAACACATTTCAGTGGCCAATTTTAAAGTCTTTTTGTGATTTGAATTTCCCTGGTGGCTAATGATGATGACCATTTCTTCCTATTTCTGTTAGGCATTCACATGTCTTCTTTGGGGAAATACCTGTTCATGTCTTCTGCCCATTTTTTGAGATGATTACCTGTTTTTTGGGTGTTGAGTTTGAGGAGTTCTTTATAGATCTTGGATAGCAGCCCTTTGTCTGTGGTGTCATTTGCAAATTTCTTCTCCCATTCTGTGGGTTGCCCCTTTGTTTTGTTGGCTGATTTCTTTGCTGTGCAGAAGCTTTTAATCTTGATGAAGTCCCAAAAGTTCATTTTCATTTTTGTTTCCTTTGCCTTTGGAGACATCTCTTGAAAGAAGTTGCTGAGGCCAATGTTGAAGAGGTTACTGCCTATGTTGTCCTCTAGGATTTTGATAGATTCCTGCCTCATGTTGAGGTCTTTCATCCATTTTGAGTTTATCTTTGTATATGTTGTGAGAGAATGGTCAAGTTTCATTCTTCTATACATAGCTGTCCTATTTTCCCAGCACCACTTATTGAAGAGATGGTCTGTTTTCCACTGGATAATTTTTTCCTGCTTTGTCAAAGATTAGTTGACCACAGAGTTGAGGGTTCACATCTGGACTCTACTCTGTTCCATAGGTCTATGTTTCTGTTTTTGTGCCAGTATCATCTCTCTTGGTGATCACAGCTTTGTAGTAAAGTTTGAAATCAGGCAATGTGATACCCCCAGTTTTTTTTCTTTTTCAACATTTTCTTAACAATTTGGGTTCTTTTCTGGTTCCATACAAACTTTAGGATTGTTTGTTCCAGCACTTTGAAAAATCGTGGTGGAATTTTGATTGTGATGGCATTGAAAGTATAGATTGCTCTAGGCAGTACAGACATTTTAACAATGTTTGTTCTTCCCATCCATGAGCATGGAATGCTTTTCCATCTTTTTGTGTCTTCTTCAATTTCCTTCATGAGTGTTTTGTAGTTCCTAGAGCATAGATCTTTTACCTTTTTGGTTAGGTTTATTCAAAGGTATCCTACAGTTTCGGGTGCTATTGTATATGGAATCAATTCTTTAATTTCTCTTTCTACAGTTTCATTGTTAGTGTATAAGAAAACAACCGATTTCTGTGTATTTATTTTGTATCCTGCCGCATTACTGAATTGCTGTATGAGTTGAAGTAATTGGGGGTGGAGACTTTAGGGTTTTCCATACAAAGTATCATGCCATATGCAGAGAGAGACTTTGACTTCTTGCTGATTTGAATACCTTTTATTTCTTTTTGTTGTTTGATTGCTGTTGCTAGGACTTCCACTACTATGTTGAACAACAGCGGCGAGTGTGGACATCCTTGTCATGTTCCTGATCTCAGTGGGAAGGTTCTCAGTTTTTCCCCATTGAGAATGATACTCAGTGTGTGTTTTTCATAGATAAATTTTATGAAACTGAAGAATGTTTCCTCCATCCCTATACTTTCAAGAGTTTTAATGAGGAACGGATACTATATTTTGTCAAATACTTTTTCTGCATCAATTGAGAAGATCATGTAGTTCTACCCTCTTCTCTTATTGATTTGTTCTATCACATTTATTAATTTGCAAATGTTGAACCACCCTTGCATCCTAGGGATAAATCCCACCTGGTCATAGTGGATAACCTTTTTAATGTACTGCTGGATCCTATTAGCTAGGATATTGTTGAGAATCTTGGCATCGATATTCATCAGGGAAATTGGTCTGAAATTCTTCTTTTTGATGGGGTCTTTGCCTGGTTTGGGGATCAAGGTAATGCTGGCTTCATTGAGAGACCACCTTATACCAGTTAGAATAATAAAGATTAACAGATAGAAAACAACAAGAGTTGGAGAGGATATGGAGAAAGGGAACCCTCTTACACTGTTGTGGGAATGAAAATTGGTGCAGCCACTTTGCAAAACAGTGTGGAGATTCCTCAAAAAACTAAAAATAGAGCTGACATGACCCTTCAATTGCACTACTTGGTAGTTATCCCAAAGATACAGATGTAGTGAAAAGAAGGTCCATATGTACTCCAATGTTCATAGCAGCAATGTGTATAATTGCCAAACTGTGGAAAGAGCCAAGATGCCCTGCAACAGATAAATGGAAAAAGAACATATGGTACATATATACAATGGAATATTATGCAGCCATCAGAAAGGATGAATACCTTACTTTTGTATCAACATGGATGGGACTGGAGGAGATTATGCTGAGAGAAATAAGTCAAGCAGAGAAAGTCAATTATCATATGGCCTCACTTACTTGTGGAGCATAAGGAATAACATGGAGGACATTAGGAGAAGGCAATGAAAAGTGAATTGGGGTAAATCAGAGACAAAGCATGAGAGACTGTGGACTCTGAGAAGGAAACTGAGGTTTTGGAGTGTAGGGGGGAGGGGGATGGGCGAGCCTGGTGGTGGCTATTAAGGAGGGCACATATTGCATGGAGCACTGGGTGTGATGCATAAACAATGAATCTTAGAACACTGAAAAAATAATATAAAATTTACATAAATAAATTCTTTTTTGTAAATATAAGCAATTTTTTATCATTTATAACCTGTAAAATAGTTACTTAATTTTCATTAGATCGTTGGTCTATTCTTCTTAAAAAATATTTTATTTATTTATTTGACAGAGAGAGAGATCACAAGTAGACAGATAGGCAGGCAGAGAGAGAGAGGGGGAAGCAGGCTCCTGCCTGAACCGAGAGCCCAATGCAGGGCTCGACCCCAAGACCCTGAGATCGTGACCCCAGCTGAAGGCAGAAGCTTAACCCACTGAGCCACCCAGGTGCCCCTCATTGGTCTATTCTTAAATATATTTCTAATGTTTGAGTTCCTTAAGCTATAGCACAGTTTGTAAATAGAATACAAACAGCAAATAACAAGGAAAATTAACTAGTTCTTAAGCAAAATAATAGGATAGTTGGTTGTGGTCATGTCTCAACAAGACATTGTTCAAGTCCCATTGGTGCATATACTGGATGTTAGTAGGAATTCTGTGTTTCTTGAAATAGTAAATATGTCATAGCAGCAGAGAGCTGAACGTTTTATGTGTGTATGTTTTGTATTTTGTGTTTTAGGGTCATGAAATTGAATATTTTATCTTTTGTACTCTAGTAAATATAAGAGTACAATTAACATGATGAGCACTGAGTGACACAAAATTGTTGAATCATTATACTGTATATCTGAAGCTAATATAACACTGGAGGTTAACTATACTGGAATTAAAATTAAGAACTTAATAAAAAATAAGTAACAGTTGCTTTTATCAAGCACTGCACACAATGATTATAAAACAAGTTTTCTTCAGAAAGGGAAATATCTAGTCAAACTGGTAATTACCATCAATAGCAAAATGACAGAAAATCATATTCAGAGAATTCACCAAGAAAATGTAAACTTATATACAAAAATATTCAAGTTCACCAGTAATTAAATAAATGTAAATTTTTTAAAAGCATAAAAATATTGCTTTTCACCTATAAAACTGATAAAGAAGATTGGGGGGCTTTACCCTCCAATCTAGCAATATGCACCTTTGACTCCCTTAGCCTTGACTCTCTGCTTTGCTTCTTGAATTCTTCCTCCTGGATTTCACAAGGAAGGACCTATACAACAAAGCACCTTTGATCTAGTTCTGGGAGCCCCATATTTATGTAGAATGTTCACAGTTTTTATTTTTCTGGCCTTTCCTTTCTTTAAGTTAGCCTCCAATAGAACTCAACAAAATAAAAATGAACAAAGGCTTGTAAGAAGGGGAGCCACCTGACCTGGGCTGGAAAAGATGCAGTAGGGTTTGAGAAATGGAAGATGAACACAAAGGATAAAAAACATTCCAGGTGTGTAAGGCAGCAGGCACACAGGCACATTGGGAGGAGACAGCAAGTAAACCAGCCATTTGGAATGGAGGACTCATACTGGGGGGAAATTCTGGGAAGTATAGTTTTATAAGATTTGAGTGCAAATTTTGAACTTTGAACTGTGTCATGAGCTATGAGCCTACAGGGAAGAAAAACTAATACAAAACAGAAGCAAGCTAAATATCAAGAAAAACAGATTAACCTGAAATACTGCAAGAAAGAAAAACATGCTTTCAACTTATGCCCAAACAACGTGTATGCAACTAATGGCCCTTCTCAAGTTGGTGTAAATTGACCTTCCTGGATTAATCTCCCTTTACTTCCTTTTCCCATAAACTCTATCTATGTATTATGTTACAGTTAACAAATCTTTAAATATATCTTATCTTCTTCCATGCCTTTGCATATTATATCCCCTGTTTAAGTCATCCTTTTCTTACTCTTCCATCAGGAAAAATTCTGTTTATTCTTCAAGGCCCAACACGAATGTCAACTCCTCTGTGAGTACTACCCTGATCTCTCCAGGCAAGAGTGATGACATCTAACCCTGTGTCTCCTAGAATCTGTTCATGCAACTATTTCAGCACTTAGTATTCTGTTATGGTTATTGCTGGTATGTTGATTCTTCCACCTAGACCACTACTTCTTACATTTTAGCCAGGATAATCATCATTTGTTAATTAAGATGATCATCTGTTCATCTCTAGATCCCAAAATTTAACATAAAGACTAGCACATAGTAGGAGTTCAATAAATATTTGTTAAATGTATAAGCTAAAGTTAAGAAAAGGACAGATATTATATAGCAATCAAAAGAAATTGGGTTACAGAAAAAGTATATTTAAAAATAAAAGTATGAGGGAATTAGAAATTTCTCTCTCATTTAATGAAAATGAATTTAAAGTAAATAAGCAACTAGTGAACTACTGAACACTATAAGAAAAACTTATGATGTACTATATGCTGGCTAACTGAAAATAAAAATAAATAGATACATAATTTTTAAAAAGTCAATGCACCCAGCATGGAGCACTGGGTGTGGTGCAAAAACAATGAATACTGTTATGCTGAAAAGAAATTTAATAAAAAATTTGTACCAGAATAGTGGGAAAGAATTAAAAATAAAAGTTGTATCTATGAAGTAAAAAAAAAAAAAAGTGAATACACATTTTAATTGAACAAGTTTACTGTAATATCTTGTATTCCTTATTTTTCTGCTGTCTTCTATGTACCCAAGTGAGCAGTATTATTTAATGTATAGTGATATTTAAGTATCATTTTACTCATTCAGCTAAATTTCTTTTGATTAATAAATGCCTTTTTAATTCCTAGCCTGGCATATAACATTAAGCTAAGTCTATTTTCATAAGTCCAGTTAAGTCCATAATACAAGTCTCTAGTGTGGTCTAGAGTATTTTTGTGTTGATTTTCTCTCAGTACATATTCCCCACCATTTCACTAGTTACCTCATCCCACCCTCAAGCATCTCACTAAAAGTGTGAGTAGATGGATATAATAAGCTAATTTATTGCAGTAAACACACAATGGATAAGCTGATTTATACTAAAAAAAAAAAACCAAACCTACTAACATATCCTAACCTATCTTAGAAAGAGTAATACAGTCTATAATAAAACTTTTCACTTTTAATTAGAAAAAAATGATTGTGTGCATAATTAATTTTTAAATGAGATTTGCCCATTTATAAATACTTTCCTATGTTTTTAATTAAAGTCTCCAAAGGCAAAGGATACAAAAGCAAAAATGAACTTTTGGGACTTCATCAAGATCAAAAGCTTCTGCATAGCAAAGGAAACAGTCAACAAAACAAAGAGGCAACCCACGGAATGGGAGAAGATATTTGCAAATGAGACTACAGACAAAAGGTTGATATCCAGGATCTATAAAGAACTTCTCAAACTCAACACACACAAAATAGACAATCATATCAAAAAATGGGCAGAAGATATGAACAGACACTTCTCCAATGAAGACATACAAATGGCTATCAGACACATGAAAAAATGTTCATCATCACTAGCCATCAGGGAGATTCAAATTAAAACCACATTGAGATACCACCTTACACCAGTTAGAATGGCCAAAATTAGCAAGACAGGAAACAACATGTGTTGGAGAGGATGTGGAGAAAGGGGAGCCCTCTTCCACTGTTGGTGGGAATGCAAGTTGGTGCAGCCACTTTGGAAAACAGTGTGGAGATTCCTCAAGAAATTAAAAATAGAGCTTCCCTATGACCCTGCCATTGCACTACTGGGTATTTACCCCAAAGATACAGATGTAGTGTAAAGAAGGGCCATCTGTACCCCAATGTTTATAGCAGCCTTGGCCACAGTTGCCAAACTGTGGAAAGAACCAAGATGCCCTTCAACGGACGAATGGATAAGGAAGATGTGGTCCATATACACTATGGAGTATTATGCCTCCATCAGAAAGGATGAATACCCAACTTTTGTAGCAACATGGACAGGACTGGAGGAGACTATGCTGAGTGAAATAAGTCAAGCAGAGAGAGTCAATTATCATATGGTTTCACTTATTTGTGGAGCATAACAAATAGCATGGAGGACAAGGGGAGTTAGAGAGGAGAAGGGAGTTGGGGGAAATTGGAAGGGGAGGTGAACCATGAGAGACTATGGACTCTGAAAAACAATCTGAGGGTTTTGAGGTTGGGGGAACCAGGTGGTGGGTATTGGAGAGGGCATGGATTGCATGGAGCACTGGGTGTTGGGAAAAAAAAATGAATACTGTTACACTGAAAATAAATTTAAAACATTTTTAAAAAATTTAATTTTCTTCCTATGTATTTTGAATGGAAAGCTAAATGTTGACTATATACAGAAAAGGAAAAACCACTACAAATACCACAAATGAAACTGATACATACCTTACAACTTTTAAATTAAACCTGCTAACATTTGGCATCTGTAAACTTTTCCTATGTTCTGGTGTTGACACTGTTCTTTGAAATCCCAGTGTGTAGAGTTAATGGTAATTTTATTCAGAACAAAACTTGCTCAGTAATCAATTTGTCCCTAAATGGAGTCACTAGCAATAGTTCAAACCAGTATTTCCCTAGGTCCTGTGCTTTACCTAGGACTGTAGAGATGAAAGTCTAGTCCCAAGCAGCAAGGATCTCACAGACTAGCAGAAAAGACAGACATAAGTGAAAATAACCACAACACAATGTGATAAATAAAGTCATAAAGAGGCAGAAAACCAAGTGGGAAACCCAGGCTGAAAGATTTGGAAAAGTCTTTCTAAAGGAGGTAAAGCCTCAGTAGTTATTGTCATCATTCTTCTTTTATCTTTCCATTATCTTTCTTTAATTTCCTTTCCTTAAGTGATTCTATTTTTTTCTGACTCTTGAATGATGAATAATAATTATCCAAAAAAGAATGGGAATGCAACAGAGCATTTCAGGAAGTATGAATAATTGGAACAAGGCATAAAATTGTGAATAGTATAAATGTTCTGGAAAATAGCAGTAGGTGAAAGACAAAATAGTAATGTTTAAAATGATAAGAAATATGGCTACAGAAGTAGACAGAGTGGGGCACCTGGGTGGCTCAGTGGGTTAAGCCTCCGCCTTCAGCTCAGGTCATGATCTCAGGGTCCTGGGATTGAGCCCCGCGTTGGACTCTCTGCTTAGCAGGGAGCCTGCTTCCCCGCCCCCCTCTCTGCCTGCCTCCCTGCCTACTTGTGATCTCACTCTCTCCCTGTCAAATAAATAAATAAAATTAAAAAAAAAAAGAAGTAGACAGAGCAAGTAGCTAAAGAGTAGATAAGCAAGTGCCAAGACTCTAAGATTGAAATAACTGTGGCATGTTGAGAGACAAAGAGAAGGCCAGTGTGGTGAAAGCAGAGTATATGAAGAGTCTAATGAAGGAAATGAGGGCCACATAGGTAGAGCTTGATAGCCCCTGGCAAGGAGTATGAAATTCACTCTGGCTGTACTGGGAATGAAGCTTGGTAGGCTGGGAATACAACTCTCTTTATATATTTTTTTTCTTTTGTTTTTTAAAGGTCATTTTAAATGTTATATAAAGAATGGTCTGTAAAGGGGTAAGAGTAGAATCAGGGAGAACAGTTAGAAAGCTGACATGAGGTTGGGGATAAATGTGGCAAAAAACATGACTGAAGCAATGCAGAAGATGAAAATGGTCAGATTCAGAATACATTATTCAAATATTATATACAGAATACATTATTATACATTATATAAATTATAATCAAACTTCCTGATGGATTAAAAGTATGGAATGAGGGCGAGGGACAAAGCACAGGTGATCCCAAGCTGTGCCATTTACTGATTTGAAGAAAGCTTAGTGCAGAGATGACATGGAGGAAAATCAGAAGTTCATGTTAAGTTCAAGGTGCAAATTACCAGCCAAATATAGGTATTTAAAAGGAAACATAAAGAACAGGGGAAAAATTTTTGAAAAAAAAAAAAACATTTAGGAAGAAAATTTTGTAAAGTGTTACTTTGTAAAGTGACAAATGTTAACCAGACTTGTAGTGATCATTTCGCAATGTACACAAATGTTAAACTACTAATTCGTACACATGATACTAAAAATATTATGTCAATTATACCTCAGTAAATATTTTAAAAATGGAAATTATATTTCATATAATCAAGTTTATAAATGAATGAAAATGGAAAAAATACCTATATTTACACTTTTTTAATGATGATGACAATGCCAGTTTATTACTGAGACAAATTGGGCAATATCAGTCTTAAGTGTGAGATTCTGATTCCCTTTTAAGATTAATTGAAACTTGCTGACAGAATCAAGAGAACCCTGTGTAGCAACGAACATTTATTTTACTTAAATAAGAAACAGTCTATTATTTCTTATTTTTGTGTATCTTCTGAAAAATGGATCCCATAAGATGCTTATTTTGACTCTTACTTGGCAGAGTACCCCTATAGTAAGGGGTTGATGAATGTTCTTTCATACATCTCATGACCCTGACAGAAATACAAAAATATACTCCTTATAATATTTAAAGTAGTCCTTATGAATATCACATACACTGAAATTGAAAAAATTAGATTTTTAAATGCATATAGAAATATATTAAAAGCAATTTAAAAATTGACCCATAAATTCCAATTCTAAGAGGTTATCATCAAGGAGGTAAGACAAAATAAGGACAAGCTTCATTGATCAAGATTTTCATTACAATAGTATTTACGGTAGCAAAATTGAAATAAGCATAGAAAGCTCAACATCAAGAAAAATAAATAATGGCATATTCACAAAGTAAATATACTTATCAAAACAATGATCACAAAGAATATTTAACAACACAGGAAAAATCAGAATACAATCTCTAATGAAAAAAGCTAGAAAAAATCATATGCAGAATTCAAAACATCAATGTAAAAGGATATACACAGAAAAAGAAAAAAGAAAAGGAGCCTACTTTCCAACACAAGAGAAGTACTTCTTTAATCAACTGCCCATTGAATAGAAAGGAGGAAGGAACAGAAGAAAAAGACAGACACTAAAAAGTCCACAGGAATTATCTCTGTTGGAGAAACTAAGGGAGGTTGATTTTGTTTTTATTTCTCTAAAATTCGCATTTTTTACATTAAGAAAATATAATCAAAATCAGAAAATAAAAAGATTAATATCTGAAGGGTGAATTTGACTTTTCCTTTGCCAATCTGAATGCCTTTCATTTCTTTTTGTTGTCTGATTACTGAGGCTAGGATTCTAGTACTATGTTGAACAACAATGGTAAAAGTGGGCATCCCTGTTGTGTTCCTGACCTTACAGAAAAAAACTCTCAGTTTACCCCACTGAGAATGATGCTCACTGTGAGCTTTCATAGATGACTTTTATGATATTGAGGTATGTTTCCTCTATCACTACAGTATGGAGAGTTTTAATCAAATCATAAAGGACTGTGTTTTGTGAAATTCTTTTTCTGCACCAATTGAGAAGATCGTATTGTTCTTGTCCTTTCTTTTATTAATGTGACATATCACGTTGACTGATTTGTGAATGTTGAACCACCCTGCAGCCCAGGAATAAATCCCATGTGATCTTGGTGAATAATCCTTTTTTTTGTACTGTTGGATCCTACTGGCTACTATCTTGGTGAATATTATGGCATCCATGTTCATTGGGGATATTGGCCTGTAATTCTCCTTTTTGGTTGAGTCTTTGTCTGGTTTTGGGATCAAGGTAATGCTGGCCTCATAAAATGAGTTTGAAAATTTTCCTTCCATTTCTACTTTTTTGAAACAGCTTGTTCTTCTTTAAATGTTTGGTAGAAGGGCAGCTGGGTGACTCAGTCAGTTGAGCATCTGCCTTCAGTTCAGGTCATGATCCCAGGGTCCTGGGATCAAGTCCTGCATCAGGCTCTTTGTTTAGCAGGAAGCCTGCTTCTCCCTCTCCCTGCCACTCCCCTTGCTTGTGCTCTCTCTCTCTCTCTTTCTTTGATAAATAAATAAAATCTTTAAAATTAAATAAATAAATGTTTGGTAGAATTCCCCTAGAAACTATATGGCACTGGACTCTTGTTTGTAGGGAGATTTTGATTACTCCTTCAATTTTGTTCCTGGTTATGGGTCTGTTCAGGTTTCCTATTTCTTTCTGTTTCAATTTTTGGAGTTTATAAGTGTCCAGGAATGCATGCATTTCTTCAAGATCCCTTATTTGTTGACATATAGTTGTTCATATTAAGTTCTTAAAGTTGTTTGTATTTCCTTGGTGTTGGTCATAATCTCTCCTCTTTCATTCCCAATTTTATTAATCTGGGTCTTTTCTATTTTCTTTTTGATAAGTCTGGCTAGGGGCTTATCAAACTTATTCTTTCAAGGAACCAGGTTCTAGTTTCATTGATCTGTTCTACTCTTCTTTGGTTTCTATTACATTGATTTCTGCTCTAATCTTTATTATTTCTCTTCTTATTAGTTTAGGATTTATTTGTTGTTCTTTCTCCAGCACCCTTAGGTATAAAGTTAGCTTGTGTATTACACACTTTTCTGATTTTCTGAGAAACGCTGGTATTGCTAGGTATTTCCTTCTTGGAATTAACTTTGCTATATCCCAAAGGTTTTGAACAGTTGTTGGTTTTTTTTTTTTTTTCATGTTCATTTGTTTCAATAAGCTTTTTAAATTCTTATTTAATTTCCAGGTTGACTCATCCATTCTTTAGTAGGGTGCTCTTTAACCTCCAAGTGTTTGAGTTCCTTCCAAATTTCCTCTTGTGATTGAGTTCCATTTTCAAAGCATTGTAGTCAGAAAATATGCAGGGAATAATCCCAGTCTTTTGGTACTTGTTCAGACCTGATTTGTGACTGTGTATGTAATTCTAGAGGATGTTCCTTGTTCACTAAAAAAGAATGTAAATTCTGTTGATTTAGGATGGAATACTCTGTATATATCTGTGAAATCCATCTGGCCAAGTGTGTCATTCAAAATCCTTTTTTCCTTGTTGATCTTCTACTTAGATATGTCCATTGCTGTGAGTGGGGCATGATACTTTTTGTGGAAAATCCAAAAGACCTGATCACAAAATTGCTAGAAATCAAACAGGAATTCAGCAATGTGGCAGGATATAAAATCAAGGCAGAGAAATCAGTTGCATTTCTATACACTAACAATGAGACAGAAGAAAGAGAAATTAAAGAATTGATCCCAATTTCAATTGTACCAAAAACCATAAGATATCTAGGAATTAACCTAACCAAAGAGGTAAAGGATCTGTACTCTAAAAACTACAGAACAATTATGAAAGATATTGAGGAAGACACAGAAATGAAAAAACAACCCATGCTCATGAATTGGAAGAATTACTACTGTTAAAATATCTATGAAACCCAGAGAGATCTACATATTCAATGCAATCCCTATCAAAATACCATCAACATTTTCCACAGAGCTGGAACAATTAATATTAAAATTTGTATGGAACCAGAAAAGAATAGCCAGAGGAATGTTGAAAAAGAAAAACAGGGGTACCTGGGTGACTCAGTTGGCTGGGTGTCTGCCTTTGGTTCAGGTCATGAACACAGAGTCCCAGGATCAAGCTCCACTAGGGTTTGGGATATCCCACTCACTAGGGAGTCTGCTTCTCTCTCTGCCCCTCACCTTGCTTGTACTCCCTCTCTCTATCTCTCTCCCTCTCTCAAATAAATACAATCTTTGAAAAAAAAAAGAAAGAAAGAAAGAAAAAGAAAAAGAAAACCAAAGCTGGTGGTGTCACAATGTCAGAAATCAAGCTCTATTACAAAGCTATAACCATCAAGACAGTTCAGTACTGGCTCAAAAACAGACACATAGATCCACAGAAAACAACACAAAACCCAGAAGTGGAACCTTAATTTTACGGTCAATTAATTTTTGACAAAGCAAAAATGGAAATGTAAAGTAAGTCAGATGGAGATAGACAAATACCATATGATGTCATTCATACATGGAATCTAAATAAAACAAATGAACAAGTAAAACATACCAAAAAACCTCAAAGATACAGAAAACAGATTTATGGTTATCAGAAAGAAAGGTATTTGAAGGGTGGGTGAAAAGGGTGAAGGGGTCAATGCATGGTGATAGATGGCAATCAGCCTTTTAGTGGTGATCACTTTGTAGTGTAGACAGATGTCAAATCATACATTTGGATACCTGAAACATAATGTTATACCAATTTAACTCTATAAAAAATTATACACCATGATTAAATGGGATTTATCCCAGGAATTCAAAGTTGGCTCACCAATTAAAAATAAATTATAGTAATACTACATATTAACAGAATAAGAGACCAAAAAAATCACATGTTTATCTAAATAGATACTTCTAAAAATGCATTTAACAAATCCAAAACCAAATAATCACAAAAATACTCAAGATCAAGAACAGAAGGAAACTTTTTCCACCTGATAAAGGGCACCTATAATGACCTATTTCTTGGAGCTTCTAGGTGGCTCAGTCAATAAATCCTATGACTCTTGATTTTGGCTCAAATCATGATCTCACAGTCATGAGATTGAGCCCCTTGCTAGGTTCCATGCTCATTGTGGAGCCTGCATGGGATATTCTCTCTTTTCCTCCTGTCCCCCATCCCCCTCTCTCTAAAGATAAAAACACAAACAAAAACAACAATGAAACCATATTTCTTAACAACTTTCTTATATACCTTATATCAGTGTAAACTGTAGTCATATATCCTAAACTTATACAGTGACATATGTCAATTATTTCTCAATAGAACCAGAAAAAAAAAAAAAAAAACCCTCCTACCTCACATCACAACTAATGGTAAAAGAGAACAAACTTTCTCCCTAGGGTCAGGATCAAGGAAATGAGGTCCTTCTCTGCCATTTCTACTATATTCTAGCCAGTAACATAAAGGAAAATAAATGGATTGGTTAATTGCACATATTATTATATATCATATATATTATTCAATAATAATACAATAAAAATAAATTTAATGAAAGAAATGCAGGAATTATACACTGAAACTTAACAAACATTGCTGAGAGTATTAAATACATTCTAAATAAGAGGGGAGATATTTGATGTCTGCAGATTAAAAGGTTCAATATTATTAAGGTGGCAATTTTCCCCAAACTGATCTATAGATATGACATAATAACTATCAAAAACATTGAAGGCTTTTTGCTAAAAATAATAAGCTGATCCAAATATTTATATGAAAATGCAAAGAAATTAGAACAGCTAGAACAATTAAAAAAAAAAAAACTTCTAGGAATTGATACTACCTAATTTTAAAACTTAAAGCTACATTAACCAAGACAGGTGTATTAGGAGTAGGATGGGAATATAGATGTATAAACAAGATTGAGAGTTCAGAAATAAAACCACACATGTAAAGTCAGCTGATTTTTAGCAAAATGTGTCAAGAAACTTCAATGGGGAAAAATACAGTCTTTTGACAAATGGTGCTGGACCAGAGGGATACCTACATTCAGAAAAAGAAATTTAGATCTTTATCTAATATCACACACAAAAGTTACCACAAACAAGATCAAACACTTATATCTAAGACTTAAAACTCTTAGAGGACACATAACCTTGGGCTAGGAAAGAATCCTCAGATGTGACAACAAAAAGAAATCTATAAAAGAAAGAGTAAATTGTACTTTATCAAAATTCAAAAATTTTGTACTTCAAACATTAATACTATGGAAATGAAGAGATGAACCCAATATAATATAGAGAGAAAATAACTGAAAATTACATACCTGATAATGGATTTGTACCCAGAATATAGGAAGAATTATTTCAACTCAATAAGTAGTCAAATCTATTTAAAAGTGGCAGAAGATTAAAAATGATATTTGAGCAAAGAAGATATACAAATAGCTAGTAAAGGTGCTCAAATGGCTAAAATGGTGCTCAAAAGTGCTAATAATTAAGGAAATGCAAATTAAAATCACTATAAGAAATTGATTTGATTAAAAAGCTACTTTAAAAGGATAAATTTAGGATATTGGTAATATGTCAGAACTAGAGATCAGAATGACGATTATCAAGGTGCTAGCTGGGCTCAAAAAAGGCATGGAGGATATTAGAGAATCCCTTTCTGGAGAAATAAATCTCCTTCTGGGGAAATAAAAGAACTAAAATCTAACCAAGCTGAAATCAAAAAAGCTATTAATGAGGTGTAATCAGATACAGAGAACAGATGTTTTTACTGCTGGGGTAAATGAGGCAGAAGAGAGAATCAGTGATATAGAAGACCACATGACAGAGAATAAATAAGCCGAGCAAAAGAGAGACAAACAACTACTAGACTACAAGGGAGAAGTCAAGAGGTAAGTGATACCATAAGATGAACCAATATTAGAAAAATTGGGATCCCAGAAGAAGAAAGAGGGAGAGGGGCAGAAGGTATATTGGAGCAAATTATAATAGAGAATTTCCCTAACATGGTAAAGGGAACAAGCATTAAAAACCAGGAGGTGCAGAGAACCCCCCTCAAAATCAATAAGAATAGGTCCACACTCCATCATCTAATAGGAAAAATTACAAGTATTAGTGACAAAGAGAAAATTCTGAAAGCAGCTCGGGACAAGAGGTCTGTAACATACAATGGTAGAAATATTAGATTGACAGCAGACCTATCCACAAAAACCTGGCAGGCCAGAAAGGACTGGCATGATATATTTAGAGCACTAAACAAGAAAAATATGGAACCAAGAATACTATATCCAGCTAGGCTGTCATTGAAAATAGAAGGAGAGATACAAAGCTTCCAGGACAAGCAAAAATTAAAAGAATTTGCATACACAAAACCAGCTCTACTGGAAATATTGAAAGGGGTGCTCTAAGCAAAGAGAGAGCCTAAATGTAAATTAGACCACAAAAGAACAGAGACAATATACAGTAACAATCACCTTACAGACAATAAAATGACACTAAATTCATATTTTCAATAATTACCATGAATGTAAATGGGCTAAGTGTCCCAATCAAAAAACACAGAGTATCAGAATGGATTAAAACAAATGAACAAACAAAAACAAGACCCACTGATATGCTGTCTGAAAGAGACTCATTTTACACCAAAAGACACCCCCAGATTTAAAGTGAGGGGGTGGAAAACAATTTACCATGCTAATGTACATCAAAAGAAAGCTGGGGTGGCAATCCTAATATCAGACAAAATAGATTTTAAGTCAAAGACTATAATAAGAGATGAGGAAAGACACTATATCTTACTTAAAGAGTATGTCGAACAAGAAGATCTAACCATTTTAAATATCTATGCCCCTAACAGAGGGGCAGCCAATTATATAAACCAATTAATAACAAAATCAAAGAAACACATCAACAATGATACAATACTAGTAGGGGACTTTAACACCTCTCTCACTGAAATGGACAGATCATCTAAGCAAAAGATTAACAAGGAAATAAAGGCCTTAAATGACACACTGGACCAGATAGATATCACATATATTTTCAGAACATTCCATCCCAAGCAACAAAATACACATTCTTCTCTAGTGCACATGGAACATTTGCCTGAATAGATCACATCCTGCGTCACAAATCTGTTCTCAACCAGTATCAGAAGATTGGGACCATTCCCTGCTTATTTTCAGACCACAATGGTCTGAAGCTAGAACTCAATCACAAGAGGAAAGTTCAAAAGAACTCAAATACGTGAAGGCTAAATAGCATCCTACTAAAGAATGAATGAACTTAAAGAAGAGTTGAAACAATTCATGGAAACAAATGAAAATGAAAACACAACTATTCAAAATCTTTGGAACACAGCAAAGGCATTCCTGAGAAGAAAGTATATAGCAGTGTAAGCCTTTCTCAAGAAACAAGAAAGGTCTCAAGTACACAACCTAATGCTACACCTAAAGGAGCTGGAGAAAGAAAGAAAGTTTAAACTCAGCAGGAGAAGAAAAAGCAAAAAGATCAGAGCAGATATCAATGAAATAGAAACCAAAACAACAGTAGAACAAATCAATAAAACTAGGAGGTGGTTCTTTGAAAGAATTAATAAGATTGATAAACCCCTGGCCAGACTTACCAAAAAGAAAAGAGAAAGGACCCAAAGTAATAAAATCATGAATGAAAAATGAGAGATCACAACCAACACTAAAGAAATACAAACAATTATAAGCACATATTATGAACAACTATATGCTAGCAAATTTGACAATCTGGAAGAAATGGATGCAACCAGGAAGAAAGAGAAAACCTGACAGACCCATAACCAGTAAGGAGATTGAAGCAGTCATCAAAATCTCCAAACAAACAAGAGCCCAGGGTGAGATGGCTTCCCAGGGGACTTCTACCAAATATTTAAAGAAGAATTCATACCTATTCTCCTGAAACTGTTCCAAAAAGTAGAAATGAAAGGAAAACTTTCAAACTCATTTTATGAGGCCAGCATTACTTTCATCCCAAAACCAGACAAAGACCCCATCAAAAAGAAGAATTACGCACCAATACCCTTGATGAACACAAATATAAAAATTCTCACTGAAATACTAGCCAATAGAACCCAACAGTACATTAAAAGAATTATTCACCACGACCAGGTGGGATTTATTCCTGGGCTGCAAGGTTGGCTCAACACCTGCAAATCAATCAATGTGATGCAATATATTAATAAAAGAAAGAGCAAAAATCATATGATACTCTGAATAGATGTAGAAAAGCATTTGAGAAAGTACAGCACCCTTTCTTGATCAAAGTGTAGGGATAGAGGGTACATACCTCAATATCATTAAACCCATCTATGAAAAATGCACAGTGAATATCATTCTCAGTGCGGAAAAACTGAGAGCTTTTCCTGAAAGGACAGGAACATGGGAAGGATGTCCACTATCATCACTGCTATTCAACATAGTACTAGAAGTCCTAGCCTCATCAATCAAACAACAAAAAGAAATGAAAGGCATCCGAATCAGCAAAGAAGAAGTCAAACTGTCACTCTTTGCAGATGATAATATACTTTCTGTGGAAAATCCATAAGACTCCACTCCAAAACTGCTAGAACTCATACAGAAATTTAGTAAAGTGTCAGGATATAAAATCAATACTCAAATATCAGTTGCATTTCTATATACCAACAGCAAGACAGAAGAAAGAGAAATTAAGGAGTCAATCCCATTTACAATTGCACTCAAAACCATAAGATACCTAGGAATAAAACTAACCAAAGAGGCAAAGAACCTGTGCTCAGAAAACTAAAACATACTCATGAAAGAAATTGAGGAAGACACAGAGAAATGGAAAAATGTTCCATGCTTATGGACTGGAAGAACAAATACTGTGAAAATGTCTATGCTACCTAAAGCAATCTACACATTTAATGCAATCCCTATCAAAATACCATCATTTTTTTTAAAGAAATGGAACGAATAATCCTTAAATTTATGTGGAACCAGAAAAGACCCTGCATAGTCACAGGTATGTTGAAAAAGAAAACCAAAGTTGGTGGCATCACAATTCTAGACTCTAAGCTCTATTACCAAGCTGTCATCATCAAGACAGCATGGTACTGGCACAAAAACAGACACATAGATCAATGGAACAGAATAGAGAGCCCAGAAATGGACCCTTAACTCTATGGTCAACTAATCTTTCACAAAGAAGGAAAGAATGTCCAATGGAAAAAAGACAGTCTCTTCAACAAATTGTATTCAGAATATTGGACAGCCATATGTAGAAGAATGAAACTGGACCATTTCCTTATACCACACACAAAAACAGATTCAAAATGGGTGAAAGACCTCAGTGTGAGATAGGAATCCATCAGAATCTTTGAGGAGAACACAGGCAGCAATCTCTTTGACCTTAGCCATAGCAACTTCTTCCTAGGAACATCACCAAAGGCAAGGGAAGCAAGGGCAAAAATGAACTATTGGGACTTCATCAAGATCAGAAGCTTTTGCACATCAAAGGAAACAGTCAACAAAACCAAAAGACAACTGACAGAATGGGAGAAGATATTCGCAAATGACATATCATATAAGGGCCTAGTATCCAAATTCTATAAAGAACTTATCGGGGCACCTGGGTGGCTCAGTGGGTTAAAGCCTCTGCCTTCGGCTCAGGTCATGATCCCAGGGTCCTGGGATCGAGCCCCGCATTGGGCTCTCTGCTCAGCAGGGAGCCTGCTTCCTCCTCCCTCTCTCTCTGCCTGCCTCTCTGCCTACTTGTGATCTCTATCTGTCAAATAAAATAAATGAAATCTTAAAAAAAAAGAACTTATCAAATTCAACACCCAAAGAACAAATAATCCAATCAAGAAATGGGAAGAAAACATGAACAGACATTTCTGCAAAGAAGACATCCAAATGGCCAACAGACACTACACAGACACATGAAAAAGTACTCCACATCACTCGCCCACATCCCTTTGTATTTGAAATACAAATCAAAACCACAAACCCACAATGAGATACCACCTCACACCAGTTAGAATGGCTAACATTAACAAGTCAGGAAATGACAGATGTGGAGAAAGGAGAACCCTCCTACACTATTGGTGGGAATGCAAGCTGGTGCAGCCACTCTGGAAAACAGCATGGAGGTTCCTCAAAAAGCTTAAAATAGAGTTACCCCATGACCCAGCAATTGCACTACTGGATATTTACCATAAAGATACAAATGTAGTGATCTGAAGGGGCACGTGCACCTGAATGTTTATAGCAGCAGTGTCCACAATAGCCAAACTATGAAAAGAACCTAGATGTCCATCAACAGACGAATGGATAAAGAAGATGTGGTATATATATACAATGGAATACTATGCAGCCATCAAATAAATGAAATCTTGCCATTTGCAATGATATGGATCGAACTAGAGGGTATTATGCTGATCGAAATAAGTCAATCAGAGAATGACAATTAACATATGATCTCTATGATATGAGGAATTTGAGAGACAGGGTGGAGGGTTGTGGGAGTAGGGAAGGAAAAATGAAACAAAATGGGATTGCAAGGGAGACAAACCATAAGAGACTTAATCTCACAAAACAAACTGAGGGTTGCTGGGAGTGGGGAGGTAGGGATAGGGTGGTTGGGTTATGGACATTGGGGAGGGCATGGGCTATGGTGAGTGCTGCAAAATGTTTAAGCCTGATGATTCACAGACCTGTACCCTTGGGCAACTAATACATTATATGTTAATAAAAATAATTTTAAAAAATAAAAGGATAAATTTTCTATAAGACTCAGTAATCACTAAAATAGCTAATATTAAAAAATACAATAAGTGTTGGTGAAGATATAGAGAAGGTAAAACCTTCATACATTATTGGTGGCAATGAAAACTGGTAACATCACTTTGGAAATCAGTTTGGTAGTGATGTAAGGAGCAAAATACAAATTTACCATAAGACACAGGAATTTTACTTCTAGATATATACCTAAGAGAAATAAAAATATATCTTCACAAAAATGCACACAGGAATGTAATGAACTATCAACTGTGGAGGGGTAAATTAGGACGATGATCCAAACTGAAAGTAATAGTCAAGCCTTTACTTACTGCAATGAGGCAAGCAAGAGGCCAAAAGAGGCCTAGGAAACTAATACACCTACTAGCAACATACTCCAATGTTATTGATTATGAATATGTAATAGTTTACATCCTAGTTTTTCATATCTGTGGGAGTTGTAATGCCAATAAATATATGTAAGAAAAATAAATATGGCTAAAATTTTCTTATGTGTTAAAAAAAAAAAAAGTGGCCAAATGGATAGGCACTGATTCCCTACTTTTCATTTTTTCCTTAGCGAAATGCATTAGGTGAAAATATGCAGCACAGAAGGGAGAAATCATCTCACTGCCATGAGCTTCCCACAAAAATCTCCTGCCTTTTTATGGACAAGTGAGTCTAGGGAAGGGAAAGGAGGAGGGGTAGGAGTAGAAAAGTATTGAGTCAGTGAAGAAAAGCCTTATTCAAGAACCCTCATAAGGAGATCTCAGCAAGGCTCCCTGGACAGTGCCTCAGCCACAGCTTCTGATAAGAAGGACTCCTTTTTTGGAAACTTTCTGCACTGTTGGTGGGAATGCAAACTGGTGCAGCTGCTCTGGAAAGCAATATAGAGATTCCTCAAAAAGTTAAAATAGAACTACCCTAAAAAGTTAAAAAGTTAAAATGGAACTACTTAGCAATTGCACTGCTAGGTATTTATCCAAAGGATGCAAAAATGCTGATTTGAAGGGTAACATGCACCCCAGTATTTATAGCAGCACTAGCTATAATGTGGAAATTATGGAAAGAGACCAAATGTCCTCTGACTGATGAATGGATAAAGAAGATGTGAGAGATATAGATTGTAGATAGATGATGATATAGATGATAGAGCTAGATGATAGATAGATGATAGATAGATGGATAGGTAGATAAAATGGAATATTACTTGGTGATCAAAAAGAATGAAATCTTCATCAGCCATCAGGGAAATTCAAATCAAAACCACATTGAGATACCATTTACACCAGTTAGAATGGCAAGAATTGACCACGCAAGAAATAACAAATGCTGGAGAGGTTCTGGAGAAAAGGGAACCCTCTTACATTGTTGGTGGGAATGCAAGGTGGTACAGCCACTTTGAAAAACAGTGTGGAGTTTCCTCAAAAAGTTAAAAGCAGAGCTACCCCATGACCCCAGCAATTGCACATTTACCCCAAAGGTAAAGATGTAGTGAAATGAAGGACCATATGTACCTCAATGTTCATAGTATCAGTGTCCACAATAGCCAAATTGCAGAAAGAGCCGAGATGCCCTTCATCAGATGAATGGATAAAGAAGATGTGGTCCTTATATACAATGGAGTATTACTCAGCCATCAGAAAGGATGAATACCCAACTTTTGTGTCAACATGCAGGGAACTGGAGGGGATTATGCTAAGTGAAACAAGTCAAGTAGAGAAAGTCAATTATCATATGGTTTCATTTATATATGAAACATAAGGAATAGCATGGAGGACATTAGGAGAAGGAAGGGGAAAATGGGGGGGATTAGAGGGGAAAATGAAACATGAGAGACTATGGACTTCAGGAAGCAAACTGAGAGGGAGTGAGGGGAGGGGTAATCCCAGTGATGGGTATTAAGGAGGGCATATATTGCATGGAGCACTGGGTGTTACATGCAAATAATGAATCATGGAACACTACATCAAAATTAATGATGTGCTGTACAGTGACTAACATAAAAAAAATGAAATCTTGCCATTTGCAACATAGCAGATGAAACTACACTGTATTATGCTAAGAGAATCAGTCAGTCAGAGAAAGACAAATATCACATGATTCCACTCATATGTGGAACTTAAGAAACAGAACTGATCAGCATAGGGGAAGAGAAGGAAAATAAAATAAGATAAAAACAGAGTGGGAGGCAAAACATTAGGGACTCTTAAATACAGAGAAGAACCTGACAAACTGAGGGTTGCTGTAAGGGGAGGTCAGTGGGGTTGGGCTAAATGCACGATGGACATTAAGGAGGGCACTTGCTGGGATAAGCACTGGGTATTATATGTAAGTGATGAATCACTAAATTCTACTCCTGAAACCAATACTACACTATATGTTAACTAACTAGAGTTTTGTTTTTGTTTTTTTTAAAGGACTCCCTTCTTTTTCTTTCCTTCTGCTGTTTTCACCTGTTTTGTTTCTTAAATTCCATATATGATAAGAAGGACTTTCAATGCAGGTTCCTTGACTAGGAAGTCAGTTATGTCTATTAACAAAGCTTTGGGGTGGGGGGAGTAGAGTCATTGACAACAACTCTCTCCAGAATATGACAATGCCCTAACTGTGCACAGAGTCTTTTGAGGGAAGGACAGATTCCCCCATGATGCCTGCCAAGTACACCCTTGCACCTGCTTAGGGTCAGGCCTGAAAGATCAGACGTAAGATTTTGGCCTGAAGCCAGATTTCTCAGAATGTTTATAGCAATATTATTCATAATAGCCAAAAACCTTGTAACAATCCAAATGTCCACTACCTGGTAAATAAATGAAGAAAATATCAGATATCCTTCAATGCAATACTATTCAGAAACAAAAGGGAATTATCTATGGATACATGATAGGACAAATGAACCTTGAAAACATTACACTAAGTGAAAAAAACAGAGATGCAAGAGACTACCTATTATATAATTCCATTTATATAAAATACCCCCAAAAAAGACATTTATAGAGACCCAAAGCAAATCTGTAGTTCTTTAGGAATGGACATCGGAGTGGTTATCAGCTGCAAATGGGCACAAAGAAATTTTTCGTTTGGCAGAAATATTCTAAATGTGAATTGTGGTGATGACTGCCTGTCGATTTTTTTTTAAAGATTTTAATTATTTATTTGACAGACAGAGATCACAAGTAGGCAGAGAAGCAGGCAGAGAGAGAGGAGGAAGCAGGCTCCCCACCAAGCAGAGAGCCAGATGCGGGGCTTGATCCCAGGACTCTGGGATCATGACCTGAGCCGAAGGCAGAGGCTTTAACCCACTGAGCCACCCAGGACCCCCTGTCAATTTATTTTTAAAAATCACTACACCATTGAGTTGTTTATTTTATTTTAATGTTCTAGACGTGCATATTTATTTATATGTTTGGTCATTGATATAATCATCTCTTTAGATGCCACAAAAAACACGATTTGCCAACTTATTCCTAGGTTCATGATCAGATGCTGGGGGCAGGGGAAGAATAAAATAAATGTCAAATCATTGAACTTTATTCTTAGGGACCATGGTCCTCCAGTACACACATGATATGACTGGCTGAAATGATGGAATAAACTCTTATCCATTAAACAATTTTTCCCCCTCCCTCCAATTGTATATATTAAATAAGTAAATTTTATGGTATGTGAAGTGTAGGCCAATAAAAATTTTTAAAACACTGAAACAGGAATAATCAACTAAAATTTAATTATAGTAGGTCTAAAATTCACACCCATATATAGCTGGTGGACACGTGGTTATACTAAGTTAAGCAGTGTGACAGAAGTAGTCTCTCTGGATAGCAAGGGATAGTTTGTCACTAACTTTGTTTAGAATTGCCAGTTAAGTAGCGTCTGGGTCACTCAAGTCAGTTAAGCATTCGACTCTTAATTTCAGCTCATGTCATGATCTCAGGGCCAAGCGATCAAGCTCCACATTGGGGTCTGTGTGCTGGGCGTGGAGCATATGGAAGATTCTCTCTCTCTCCCTCTGCCCCTGCCCACTTGCTTCTCTCCCCACTAAAAGAAAAATATATATATCAGTTTACTATAAAAATAAAAAGCTGACTGGCTTTTAGTCTGTTTTATTACTGCTTAGAATTATCTTTAGAAAATGCACTCCCTTATTGCCTGAACCAAGGAAAACTGTTCCAATGGCCCCCTTCTTTGTGTGACACTTGCTGAAAGTATAAATGCTTATGAGCAATAAATGCTGATAGTTACCATTTTTTATTTACAAAAAAGCAATTTCTCCAGATTCAACATAATATAATCCTTATGGAGGGCAATTTGACAACACTTACAATAATTAAAAATCTACTTATACTTTAACCCAGTAATTCTACTTTTAGAAATTTATCCTACAGATATCCTTGCTCATGAATAAAATCACTTTTGTTCAGGAATGGTCATTGCAGTATTCTTTATAATGTAAAGTAGATAATATAAATGTCCATACATAAGGAAATGGTTAAATAAATTCTAATACATTCCTATAATGAACAACTAAGCAAATATTATTTAAAAATAAATCCGAACTAATGTACTTAGACATCACTGTAGAGATGTATAGTGGTTAAAAGCAAAGGCTCTAGATCCAAACTGTCACTTTTGAACCCAGCTCTACAATCACTTTTGAACCCAGCTCTACAATTTACGAGGGTCACATAATCTCTCTGTTCCTGCTTCCTCATCTGTAAAATGGGGATTAAAATAATATATATCTCACATAGCTATGATAATTCAATGGATATTTACATTTAAAGTCCTTCAGAGAGTGCTGGCTCATAGCAAGTGATCTACAAATGCTGATTACTAAGGTTCTCTACCATATGACTTTGCTAGGTGAAGAAAAAAAAGCAAGGATGTCAATAAGATGTACAGTATTGCATTAAATATTAAACTTAAAATGCGAATGTATAAATTCATCTACTTATATACAAATATTTCTAAAAGGATATATAAGAAACTCCTATCATTGGTTGCCTCCAGGGAGAATGGGATAGCTGGAGAACAAGAGAGAGGAAACTTACTTTTCTTCATATACCATTTCATACCTTCAGAATTTTGTTCAATATGCATGGTTTTAAAATTAAATGATATAATTATTTTTTAAATGTTTATAGTATAGTAGCTTTAAGCTTCGTTTAAAGCTGCATTTTCTGAGCTTATTTGTCTACAAAACACTCTTGTCAAGGAACACCTCAAAATCACCCTGTGCTCCAAAGAACACCATTTTAGAAACATTGCTGCAGGCTAAAGAGTCACTGAAATTTGCAGAAGAGAATGACATATTCGGAACAGAGATTTGGGACCTTTTCCTTTTTTTTAATTTTTTTTTTATAGTGTTCTTTTTGGACATTATAGGTGACTTCTTTTATTGTATAACCAAGTTTGAAATGCAATTACTTCATAGCATGAGTGAGCAAGAGAAAATAAGTTTTAGAATGTATGCTTTGAAAATAAAACCAAAGATATAAACACAGCTTTTGTCAGCAACAAAATATTTTTTATTTCACCAACTCTGTAAATATGTCACTGTCCTGACAAGATTACATAGCGATGTTTTCCTCCTACAAATCCAACTATTTTTCCCAGAGCAGCTCACCCTGGGGGACTTAAAACTGGATTCTCATTTCCCAGACAGACACTAAGGCCCTCCCAGGATCTCTCATCTCTATACCTCCTTTCTATTTGCAAACTACCACTCTAGCTTGTAACCTCAATATACAAAGTGAGGCAGCTGCCAAGCACAAAAAGGATAGGAATTTTGACCAAAATCTCACAGGTAACAAGGGTAAAGCCAGGATTGTCCCCAAGCCATCTGTCTTAGGGAGTTTGTGACTTTCCCCAGCGCAGTATATTCCTGCAGGAAACGTTTTTGTCCTTCTTCATATATAATATTATACATCAACTTTACGACCTCAAAGGATCTTCAAGATGAAAACTTTAATCATTCTAGAGTTATAGAGTTATGTTAGTGGGAAGGCGTCTATTTTCTATTTAGTTAAAAATTTTGAAAATTTAAATAACCTAGCTGGGTTATCTAAAATGAAAGTAGAAGAAAATAGCACTACTACTTAAATTAGTGTTTCCTACACGGTTTATATTACACTAAATGTTAATAGGTGCTCAGGCAAAAAGGACGATAGTCATAGGATACATTTTGGAAATACTGGATGAAGCAATGTTAGCCCACTTTCATTATTAGCAGACTTCTCAAAACCTTAAAAATGCCCATATTCATTGTGACTCTCCTCGGGGGGGCAAAGAGTATAATAAAGTGCTTCTCATAATCATTAATAGCTCTCTATCTAGCAATTTGGGAAATAATTCCTTAATGAAACAAGGACAGCTTTTAAAAATGAAAAGCAAGTGTGCTTTTTATTATATACTATTAAAGTGATTGCAATCCTGCTTTTCTGATAACCCAGACTTAAATCATTATTTATTTATTAAGTACAAATTACTATACTGGACACCTAATGTCCCTGGAACCATGACTTGCATACTGCCCTATTCAGGTGGCACCTGAATAGTGTTAAAAATCAATCAACTACGAATCATTTATACAGCCCTTCATCCCTGTTACTATGCTAGGCATTTAAGAAACACTGACCAAAATAGACACAATCTCTCCCTAAATAGTTTACAACCTTGTAATAAATATAGACATTATATGAACAATTTCAATTGATGAAATTATTGCAAGAGAGCAAAATGCTGAAAAGAAAAGTACAGGAGGTGAAGAAAACCTAAAAAGGAGATCCTTAACTTAGTTTGGAGGGTCAAGGAATTCTTCTCTGAAGCACACTCATCTCAAGCTAACATTTGATAAGTTTCCTCAAAATCTGCCAGGAAAGAAGAGGAAAAAACATGTTCAGCAGAATGAATTACATTTTGAAGGACCCAGAGGAAGGAGAGAACATGGTACGTTCAAGAAGCTGGAATAAGTTCAGTATGACTGGAGGACATAGAGGGAAAGACAAATTAATGCCACATGCTGGGCATGCACATGGTGCCAGGTTCTACAAGGAAGGCAAAGACAAGATGGTGGCATCTGTCTTCAAGAAGCTTGGGAGGCAATTATTAAAGTCCAGATGAAGGAGTAAGAAAGTAACTAACTTTTATTGAGTACATAACAAAAGTTAGATCTTGTACAATGTGCTTTGAATACATTAACTCATTTTAATTCTTAGAATGACCCTTCAAGGGTAGAATCATTATCCATTTTACAAACGAGGGAAATAGAGAATCAAGAATATTAGGAAGATGACTTTCTCAAGATTATATTTGGGCATTCAGTATTTGACTTCTAAATCTTTGCTCATAGCAGCTACTTCCTGAACTAAAGGTAAAGAAAACAGGAATCTGCATGGGAAGGAGTGGGGAAGGAGAGATGGTGTAGAGGTAAGAGACACTATGGTTGGACTGACCACTAAGGATATATCTGCCAGAAATGAAGAGTCTGCTCTGATCCCTGTGGATGAAGATGTTCTATTAAAAAAACAAAAACAAACAAAACAAACAAAAACCCAAAGAAATAATATCTGAACCTGGAAAAGGAAAACACTCTTTCTAGAAAGGAGTTGCTTCACTGGAGAGTCCTTTAAGGCCTATGGGAACTCAAATAAACAGAATGGAATGGTGGTTGCCAGAGCATGAGGAGTGGGGGAAATGGGAAGATGTTGGTTGGATACAAACTTTCAGTTATAAGATGATTATGTTCTGAAAATCTAGCAAAGTATAGTGACCACAGTTAATAATCCTGTATTTTATGCCTGAAATTTGCTGGGAGTATACCTTAAGCATTTTCACTCAACCGCCCCGCCCCCCAAAAAGTTAACCCTGGGATAATGGATGTGTTAATTAACTTGATTATGGTACTTATTTCAAAATGTATAAATATATATAAAATCATCACATGGTACACTATAAATATATTCATCACTCTTTAAATATACTGCTTACACTTTAAATTCTTCTTGTCAATTAGACTTAAGTAGAGCTGGGGGAAGAAGTGGTTGACATTACCATTATAAAACCCAGATGCTAGCTGGGGCATTTCTATCTCTTAGAGATCTATGCAAAATGGACAAAATTCCCCCCACACTCTCCACCCAGTTTCAGACTATATAAATACACTTATGTCTCCTCTGAATTCTTAGAGGCTTGGATCTTTAAGATACTCTCTCATTTCAAGGGCAGTGTCACTACTTGCTGTTTTTTCTAGCCCATGTCAATCAGGGTGTGAAATTCATCTCTTCTCTCATGCTACTCTCTTATACACAAACCTTACTTCCACAAGCCATTGCATAGATTTGTTTAACAACACAAAATACCTGGGAGTTACCAGAATGTGCTGTTCAGGTGGTGCAAAACCTTTCTCCATCTCACTAGCTCAACCTACTCTCACCCTTTCATTCCCCTCTCTATTTACTTTTATTCTCTTTCACTCTCTGAAACCAAAAAGCCCAACTTGTATCTCTTCTCAGAAATAATACATTACACTTGGAGTTTAACTATTCATCCTAAGTTTACCAAATAAAATCTTCCAAACAAATACAAAGCTTTCAATTAAAGTATTCAGGTGAATAGTATTTTGTCTACTTCCTCATAATTACTATTATTATAAATAAAAGATAACTCTATTATTTGCTGAGCATAGATCTTGTGCCAAACACTATGCCAAGTACTTTAACATTATCACATTTAATATCCTCACGAAAGTTCTATGACAAAGGTATTGTTTTAACCTTATCTTACCTATTAAAAAACTATGAATTAAATAGATCAGTTGAATGAGTTATGCAAGGTCACAGAGTAAAGAAATGGGAAGACTGCATTTCATCCAGGATGTACTGGCTATATTCTTCTCACCGATGTATCCTGCTTCTCCAGACTTGAATCTGGAGATTCAAATGGTAAGAGGATGGGCGAGAGCACAAAAGAAGATGCCAAAATTCTATCCAAGTAGAAGGATAGGCCGAATTTCTAGGCAGGACAAGCAGTTTTCCAAAAATCTTTTGTTGAGTTCTTAGGTTGGGATGATTGATCTCCTGTGTGACAGTTTCCCAAATTGCATGTCACCCTGTCGAAATGTATAGTTTGATGGGTCCACAGAAGAGGGGATTGGGGGAGAAGGAGGGGTGGAGAAAAACCATTCAAAGAAGCATAAAATTTAATTAAGGAAAACATTAGATCAATTAAGACTAAACGGTGGTATAAAACATTAAGGTAAAACATGTATTAGTGTGACATTTGCATTTTTATGAAGTATGAATCACAAAGAAATAATATATGCAGCTAAATTTCAGTTAACTCCCTTTTAAAAGTCTTGTTACCATGGTAATGCCAAGAATGAGTTTTCACAGGATGTAAGATATGGATTTTCTGATTTCTTAAAAGCAGTTTAAATAAAAACTACCAACAGCATGGTCTCTTTCCACTTCTCTTACATGACCAAGGGCCACTGAAAATAAGAATCACCTAGACATCTATTCCAAAAATTACGCAGAGGAAAAAAAAAATACTAAAAATTCAACTGGACTTCCCTGTTATATTTCTTCTTTTTTTTATTCTTTTACTTTCTAGTATATTTTTAATATGTTCATTCCAAAAGCTATGCCTACAAAAACATTCTAACTGTAAGAAAAACAAAGAATATTGTGATTTCTTGGCACTCTCTATAGTCCTACCTTTGCTTGTTTAATTAGGAAGTTTTTAATAACAGCTACTCTTATTACTAAGATCAGTTAAAATTCCACTATAAAGGCTATTTTTGACACCAGCAGCTAAATGGTTCGCCTTCTGAATCCCAGATCTAAGAAAAGTTGCCTGAGTCTCTAATGAATAATAGGGGATTGAGGTTTCTAGGCTACAAAAATCCTGTTGTGGTGAAAAAGGCAGAAACCTAACGCTGAAATCAATAGCATATTACTCTCTCCACAGGCAAGAGCTGCTGGGTCAGGGGAATCATGAAAAATTCATAGCGGAGGTGGCCAAGTCATCCATAAGATAGAGAAAATGATGCTATATCTAAAGATCCCCTGAGCAATCGAAAGCACTTTATAGATTTCACTGTGGATAAGTGCTGGTGTGTTTCATCTGGGTGCCTTAATGCTGCTGTGATCTTATGTTTGACAGTCAATGAGGATGTTTTGATCTATATTTATAGGGTCCTATTTACGGACAGTTCTTAGCCTCTTTACAGCACTTGGATGGTAGTAGTCACAGGGATATGGCCTCAGTCTTGAAGATTCCTCTTGACTGGACCTCTCCTAGCTCAGTCTTCTCTCCCTGCATTTCTAAAGGGAACAAACCTTTGAGTGTTAGATTCTTTACAAATGTCTTTAATTCTCATAACAGCCCTGCAAATTAAGTATTATTGTTATTGTTATTATTCTCATTTCATCCATCAGGAAATGAAGTCCTGACAGGTGAAGTGATATATTCTAGATCACACAGAAAGTAAGAACATGGATCAAGGATTGTAGCCCAGGTACTTTTAACCCAAAGACCCACAGAAATTCTGAAAACAAGTTTGCTTGGCCCACAGGGCCTTAATCTCCTTCATTTAAGGAAATTTAATCATAACCAGTCAGTCCACATTCAGAATATCACAGCAGCAGACAAGGCTTTGTGTAGGCCCAGGCTACAGCTATTGTCTCTGGCCCTTCCAATCCATTTTATACTCTTCTACTCTTATCTTGGTTTTTTACCATCTGTTTATATGTTAAACACAAAATTCCTCAGCCTGATATCCTACCAATACTTTAAAATGCCATTAAAATTATACTCTATGGTATTCATAAATAGAGGGTCTTTAAGATTATTATGAATTTTCCCTAATATGCCAACACTCCCATGTCCTTGATAACCATAATGTCCTTGAGAAAGGCTGAAGGATTGCAATGTTCTGCTATCTAGCTGTCCCACCTTTCCCCAAACAATCTGAAGCACAGGAACCAGCTTTATTTTGTTAAACTACTGACTTATCTCTCAACAGCTGCTCTTTAGGATAACTCAGGCAGTTTTCCTTTATTTTCTATTTCAAAATACTTTACTACTATTTAAATAGACATCTTTAAAGAGCAGTTTTAGGTTCACAGCAAAACTGAGAGAAGGTATAGAGGTTTCCCATATAACCCTGTCCCCACAAACCCATAACCTCCCACATTATCAACATCTTCTACCAGAGTGGTACATTTGTAACAATTAATGGACCTACCTTAAGGCATCATTATCACTCAGTATACGGTTTACATTAAGGTTCACTCTTGGGTGTTGCATATTCTATGGATTTGAACAAATGCATAATGGCATGTTTCCACCATTATACTATATAGAGTATTTGCCTACAAAAGTCCGCTATGCTCTGTCTATTCATCCTTGTCTCTACTTCACTCACCAATGGCAACCACTGATCTTTTTACTGTCTCCCTTTGGCTCTTCTAGAATGTCATATAGCTAGAATTGTATAGTATGTAACCTTTTAAGATTGGCTTCTCTCGCCTACTAAAATGCATTTGAGGTTCCTCCATGTCTTTTCATGGGCTGGTTGCTTATTTCTTGTTAGCACTGAAACACATTTTGTCTTTCAGACTTATCACCATTTACTTATCCATTTATCTACTGAAACACATCTTGGGTGCTTCTAAGTTTTGGCAATTAAAAATAAAGCTGCAATAAAAATGTGTGTTTTTTTGTGGATGTAAGTTTTCAACTCATTTGAATAAATATCAAGGAGTATGATTGCTGGGTTCTTTTTTTTTTTTTTCTCTGATTGCTGGATTCTATGGTTAAAAGTATGATTAGTTTTATAGGACTGTCTTCCAAAGTGAATGTACCAATTTGTATTCCCATCAGCAATGAAAGATCCTCCTGTTCCACATCCTCATCAGCATTAGGTGTTGTCAGTGTCCTGGATTTTGTTTAATAGATGTATAGTATAATCCTTGATTTTAATTTCCCTGATGATATATGATGTGGAACATCTTTTATATTTATTTATCATCTCTATGTCTTCTTTGGTGAGATGTCTATTCAGGTTCTTGCCCATTTTTTTAGTTGGGTTGTTTATTTTCATAATGCTGAATTTTAAGGGTTCTTCATATATTTTGGATAATAGCCCTTTTCAGATATATCTTTTGCAGATATTTTACCCCAGTCTCTGGCTTGTCTTCATTCTCTTGGACAGTGTCTTTCACAGAGCAGAAATATTTAGTTTTACTGAACTCCATCCAGTTTATCAATTCTTCCTGTCGTGGTTTATGCTTTTGGTGTTATATCTAAAAGTAATCACCAACTCAAGGTCACCTAGATTTTTCCTATATTATCTCCTAGAAGTTTTATAGTTTGTGATTTTGTATTTACGTCTGTGTTCCAATTTTTGTTAAAGATGTAAATTTTGTGCCTAAATTCACTTTTTGTAGGTGAATGTTGTTTTTCTAGAATCATTTGTTGAAGGGACTATCTTTTCTCTATTGTATTGTGTTTGTACCTTTGTCAAAATTCATTGACTACATTTATATGGGTCTATTTCTGGGCTCTCCATTATGTTCCATTGATCTATTTGTTTACTCTTTTGCCAACCCCACTATCTTGATTATTATAGCTTTATGATAAGTCTTAAAGTCAGGTAGTGTCAGTTCTCCAACTTTGATCTTCTCCTTCAATATTGCGTTGACTATTTTTTTTTCCACCCTGTCTCCATATAAACTTTTGAATCAATTTGTTGACATCCAGAAAATAACTAACTGGGATTTTGACTGGAATTGCATGGAATCTATAGATCAAGTTGGGAAGAACTGGCATACTGACAATACTCAGTCTTCCTGTTCATGAACAGGACTATCTCTCCATTCATTTAATTATTTTTTACTTCTTTCATCAGAGTTTTATAATTTTCCTTATGTAGACTTTAACACTGCTTATGAAATTTACATGTAAGATTTAATTTTTTAAAGTGCTAATATAAATAGTATTGTATTTTTAATTTAATATTCCACCTATTCATTGCTAGTATTCCATTACATTTTTATTTCCTATTTTCTACTGTTTTTAAAACAGTAAAAAAGTATCTTATTTGTTCCAAATAGTTATGTCACCACATAGTCCCCAAAATGAATCCTATAAAATGAGCCAACATTCCTTTGCCTGAGGTTCTACCTGAAGTTTAGCTGGGGTTCTCTGCCCTTGGTCTCTTTCAAAACATTGTTGAAGCCTTACCTCTTCTAGGCAGCATTTGCTGGCCTTTCTGACTATGGTAATTACTCCCTCTCCTATAAATCTACCACATATCTTTTAGCTCCTAACTATACTCTGCCTTAAAAAGACTCTACTTTTCAGTGTGTCTGTCTTTAGTCTAAGCAAGACTAGGATCTCCTTAAAGCCAAGATCAGCTGGGTCTCACACATCTCTGTTTATAAAACTACCAGGAACTGTGTCATGTAGGTTTACATTCAGATCTCATTTAGTTTGTCTTCTCCAGGCCACCTGATATTTCTCTTTTAGCATGATCTTTTATTGCTTTCTACTAGTGTCTTGAATAAGAGATAAATTTAACCAGCAACCCCCAGAACAGTCTTTTAGGGAAGTAATAGCCATTGCGGTTGAATTACATGGGAGAAGTGAGACCTCCTAATCCTCAGATACTGTGAAAATATCTTGGTTGGCCTTATGCATTTGTCAAATGCCTTTTATATGCCAGGTTCAGTGTTAGGCAGGAGGCACATACAAAGATGAGAAAAATAGCCCTGCCTCTCAAGGGGCTCATAGTCTAATGAGAAAGCTTCAACAGAAATATTGGTGCTGATTCTTAAAAGAGTTAGGAGTTTGCTAGAGAAAGAAAAGAGGAAGAATCAACATAAGTAAAGATCTGGACATTACCAAATCTAATGTACTACTAATATTCCTTAAATATATATTTTTTAAATCTTCTCTCACTACATATTTTCTTGATTTTTTTTTGTTTTACCTCCATAAAAGAAATGAATTAGAAATGGTACCAGAAATTTCTCATCTATGGCAAGCTTTTTTATAAGCATTTTAGTGCTCCTGGTAACTGAAAAAGGAGGCCAACAGAGCCTAGAGATTGTTAGGAAATCTTAATCTCCATGAGAGAAGGATTGTATTGTTACCAGACCCATCCAGGCTTCAACCTGCTGTGGTACACTGAGAGGCTTAATCCTACAAATTGCCTTAAAATACCCAGTCAATGCCATCACCAAAGCAGAAGGCATTATGGATCATAAAGAGAGGCAAGCAAAAAGAACAAAGGAGATTTTTCACGCTTGGCTCCTCTAAGATGCTATGCCTTTTGAAGTCTGTTTGGCAATGGCCTGGCCAAACTCCAAATCCAGTAATTATCCTTTTTATTAGTAAATGCACCTAGTGGCCTGAACAAGAACTTAAAAAAAAACAGAGGTTCTTTTGTGTGTCTATTAATAATAGTAAATGGTAATAATGATAATAAAAAACACTATTTATTATAAATCTACAATGTAATACATTACATATACTATCACATCTAATTGTGATCTAATTATCACAAGAAAGGTACAAAATTCTTACCACACACACCTCACCTCCACCGCCCTTACCGTTTTAAAAATGAGGAATCTGAATTTTAAAAGGCAAGTTTAACAATAACTTACCCAAAGTCACACAGCTAGTAAATGGCAGATGCAGGATTTAAACCCAGGCTAGTCTAGTCTAATGCTGCCATTTCTACTTTACTATATTGCCTCTCACGAAGTGTTCTTATATTACCTGTCATTAGGAAGGGTCAATATATAACCACAGGGATACACATTCAAAGACACTAGCTATGCGCAGGAGTGAAAAAGGAACAAAAACAACTTCCCACATCAGAAATCAAGACCAAATCCAGAGAACAGTACTGGAAGAAATGAAGTATAAATTAGTTGGCCTCCTTTCTGTGTTTCCCAGTTATGACTGTTTTATTCCCAGTTATGACTGTTTAATTTAAGTTTTTATGATTATGATCTCTGGAGAAAAACAGTCAATGCGAAGGGATAAAAATCATAAAACATAATGAAGATAGATTAGGTAAAAATAAAGATAGTAGCCAACTCATCAAAAAAGAAGTAGGAGAAGTAAAAACAATAGATATAACTTATCAATCACCTAAAATAATATGAATTCAATAGAAGTGAATCAAAGGATAATGTATTCAAGAAGCAAAATAAGTCCATTATGGTATAACAGAAAAGGGGATTAAAACCTGAGAACCTGAGTTCGAGTTATGTTTCAACACCATTTAGTTCATTATTAGAGAAATTAGATAATTAATTTCTCTGTGCGTAGTTCCATCATCTGTGAAATGAGAGAAAAATATATTCTTCCTTTTCAGAGTTATGAGGACTAACCATAATAGCATGAGTAAATTTTTTAAAATTCTAAACACACACAATTTTTAGTTATTTTTAGACTTTCCTATGACCCATTGCCCTTTGAAATTCAGAGTAAACTCAGAAAGGCAAGGCAACTCTCTGTATAGTTGATAAACAACTAGAAAACAGATTCAAAGCAACATACAAACAAATGTGTAATAGAAAATAAAAAGTAAAATATGATAAGTTGATCAGAGAGAGAGAGGGAGAAGAAAAATAACTAACATCTACTGAGACCGAAATTTAGTGCCAGGAGCTTTTGAAAACAATTTTATTTAAGAGCTCACAACTTTAAATGAGGGTATTTCCCCTAATTTTATAAAGAAGGAAACTAACTAGTTCAAAAATATGCAGAAATTTACACAAAGTCACACAGCTAATAAGTGTTGGGAGTTTTAATTCAAGCACAGATTTCTTAGGCTCCAAAATTCGTATTTTAGAGGCAGTAAGTTTACAGCTGGATCCTGAACAAAGAGAAGAGCTGGTACAGCACAGCATGGAAAATAAACCGAAACCACACCAAAACCTAATCTAGCATATGATTCAAGGTCTGGCTAGAAACAGATGGCAAATTCTAACAAGATAAATGAGAATTTAATAAAGGAACAACTAATGAGTGCCAGCAGAGTAAGAAAAACCAACCAGGGATAATGAAATATCCCAGTTGTGGCAAAAACAAAAAACTTTTACCTTACACCCATGGAGGTTGAAGCTTATCTAAGCCTTTTTAGGCATGAAGGATCATTGGGAGAGAGTTATTACCGAAACCTGGAAAATGTTAAGGTGGCTTTAATAGAGGAGCAATAAATATTCCAATCTCTCTCCCACCTTGTGATGCCTTGACAGTGCCTCTCATTGGCACACAACTGCAAGTCAGAGTATAAAGGAGCCTGTTAATTTAGTCTATAAAGGTTAGTTTCCTGGGACTGTAAGCAGGGTAAGAAAAAAGGGAAGCTCAGATATAAAGGAGCAAATGGAAAATATCCAAAACATGAGAGAAATGGCCCAATGTATTTTTAGGTATCAACCATACTTTTAAAGGCAGACTCTGCCATTACCAACAACTATGACTACAGAATAGAATTATTCATACTGAGATCAATGAATCTGAGTAAGGAGTAGATATGGAATGTGAAAAGAAAGTATGAGTCACTTCCAAACTACAATTTGACCTTGCTTTTGTCTCAATTTCCAAAAAAAAATACTTAAAAAATACAATATACTAGATTCATCTCAAATTGTTGAATGTAATGATAATTTTACCAATTAATTTCTAATATTTTATAAATCTTTTTCATTAATCTTATATGGAAAAAGATGTCAAAAAATTGTTATGTTTCTGAGAAGGTAAAAGGCCTTATAAAGTTAAAGTGCTGTGCAAAATAAGATTTTGTGCTTTGGCAAACTCATATCAATTCTGTGAACCCCTTTGGAAATCATGCAAATAAGTGCATGTATTCTGTGTGCATGTGTGTATTGTAGATGGTGGTATAATCTATTCAACATTTAGAGTATGCTTGTTTGAAAGGCTCTGTGCTAGGTAATAGTAAGACAAAGATATTAAAAATATAGTTGCCTGCAGGAATCTCAAGCAAAAGTTGTTGTCATTTTGTCTTGTTCCCATAAATGAAATACTTAATTGTGTAGGAAAAGAACTGAAGTAAATTTCCATTATCATTTCCCCAAAGTTTACTACTTTAAGAAATCATATCACATAGTAAGCATCAACAATTTTTACTGAATAAATGAAAATGAGTATTAGAATCACAGCATGTGAGAAACAAAAAACTTTACCATGTTCTTTTAAGGCTTCTTCCCTTTGTTCATGCTCTTTTTTCAATTTAAAACACCCTTCCTTGCTATGATCTTCCATTCATTTTGGTATGTAAGCTCTTTATTGAATTATATCATACATACATAAAAGTGCACAAATTACAAATGTATAGCTTGATAATTTTTTTTTTTTTAGAAACCAGCACACCTGTATATACCACCCTCAGATCAAGAAATAGAGAAAAACTAGCACTAGAGAAGGAACTTTCCAGGCACAATTCACTCACCAACAGTACCCACTATACTAACTTTTAATAATGTTATTTTTGTCCATTTTCAACTTTTTGAATGAAATCATATGGCATATACTCTTTTGTGTCTGGCCCCTTACTCTCCATATTATTTTTGTGAGATTCTTGCATGTTGTTGCCTGCAGTTACAGTTCACTCATTCTCAATGCTATATGGTATTCCAAGATACAGGCAGGATTGTAACCCAATTGATCAATTTTACTATTTGTAGCCATTTGAATAATACTCTTTTGATTATTACAAATAGTCCACTAAAAATATTTTTGTATGTCTTCTGGAGAATGCACACATATCTGGGACTGAAAAACCAGTATTATCTACTAGAGCAAAAGGTTTATGTATATTAGCTCTAATCATACTTTCATAGTATCTTTCTACAAGTGTATGTGTGAATTTACACCCCCACCAACAACATAGAAGAGTTCCAGTAAAAATAAATTTAAAGGTTCAATTTAGGCTTAGTTATTTCCTTTTGGAAATATTTTCCAATCACCCCAGTTGATCAGTAGCCCCTTATTTATGCTGCTAAATTATATTCTCCATTTTGAATACCTCTTTTATATAAACTGATTTGCATTATTTTTCTTCTGTCTTCATCTTTAGTATACAAGTGTCTTAGGGAAGAAAGTAGACCTTATTCATAATAATAGTCATGATAGGGCCTGGTACAGAAGAGGCACTCAGAATATTTGTTGAATAAATGAATGAATTATATTACTGAATCCTACTCCCCTTATGTTATAAAAGAAAAGTGAGACTTAGAAGAGTGAAGTGCCTTGGTTCTCCCAACAAATTACTAACACAGTGGCACAGCTGGGTTTAGAGTCTGGGGGTCATGCCTCCTAACTCATTGCTCTATTCACTATATTATGCTGCTTTCTTTAAAAATATTATTCTCACAATAAACCTACAAATAAGTTTACCTTTATTTCTATTTTTCAAAGCATAAGGCAAAGGACACAATATAAATCTCTTGACAGCTGATGATAAGGCTATAGGACTTGTCTATATGCTGTGACAGAAAACCCAGCTAGAAGAGAAACTGTATTTCAAGACAAATATGCAAGGGACAAAATAGTTAGGCATAAAGAGCTCTGGGAAAAACCTCTTAAATCCATAGATCCGAATATTCCAAAAGGTTGGAGATGGTCTCAATTTAAAACCCCATAAAATGCTCTGAATTATTGGATAGTACAGTATCTGATTTTAAAGGATTATATAAAGACATGAAAAGATGAGACAGCTGCCAGATATGGCCTGACAGTTTGTAGTTATGACCTGATGTTACAGAAATATGCCAAATAATATTCTAGTACAGAGATTTATGTTGAATTTTATAAAGCACCAAAGCAAATACACTGAGAAAGAAATGGATAAAACAGTCAAGCATAGCAGAATGAACACAGAGTATCAGTGCAATTCAAAAGGAAAGGGCACTTAGATCATTTGGTTTCTCTCTGGGACAGTCTAGGATACTTTTGTAAATTATTTAAATTATTTAGACCAAAATCATTTAAATCAATAAATCCTTTTTTAACACTGCCTAAGTGCAAAGCACTAAGGAAGATACAAGGAAATAACAACAATTTTTATCACATTTCCCTGATTGCAATGTATCTTCTTTTGGTTAGAAAAGAAAAACCCCCACTCCTTGGCTGGACACTAAATGAACTGGCTTCAGCCTACTCCCCATGATTTAAATAGCTTATTATCTCCCCCAAAGTTAGACTTTTAATACTTCTTTACATTCCTCTTAATATCTTATTTCACTGCCTTTGATCCTGCTCTTTCTAGACGAGGAAAAGGGATGGAAAAGAGGAATATATACAAGGCAGTACTATGTGCCTGCCATTGAGCTATATACTTCATATTCATGATATCATTTAATCTTCAAACCAGTTATCTTGACCCAATGTACTACTTCTGTCAAGATTCTTGATATCTTCCACATTGTTAAATCTTATAAATCTATTCTTATTCTTCAATTTATTTGACTTGACAGTGGTGCATACAACACTGTTTTTGTTTTCCTCTGGCTTGACCTGCTGCTCCTTCTCAAGCACCTTTTGAGGATTTTCTTAATTTCCTTGATCTCTAAATATCTTCTCCCCAGGAGCCAATCCTGGAAACTTTTCCTTTTTCAAAATATACTAATTCCCTTGATAATCACCTCAATCAGTCACATGGCTTTAAATACCATCTGTTTACACTGAAGGCTCTCAAATTTTATAACAGAGTTCAGACTTGTCCTTGAACCCCAGACACATCCAGCCAACTGCTTATTCAACATCTCTCTTCAGATTGCTAATAAACATATCTGAAATCAGTCTCCTGATCTTTCCTCTCCCACTTGTTCTTTTCAGAGTCTTTCTCATCTTATTAATAGCAATTTCATTCTAACATATATTCAGATCAAAATTTTGAAATCATCCTCAACTCTTCTCATTCTCTTACATCCCAAAGCTAATCTATAAGCAAACCTATTAGTTATAGTTGAAAATATTCCCAGAATATGATTGTGCTCATCACATCTACTGCTAGTACCCCAGGCCAAACCATAATTTTTTGATGGGATTATTTCAATTGCCTCTTAACTGGTTTGTCTGCTTCTGTATTTCTTTCCCTAAAGCTCATTCTCTCCATTAAGGACAAATCATGCAAGTCAAATTGTAATACTCCCATTTTCATGACCCTCTAATCTTTCTGCCATACACCAGTATAAGCCCTTAAACTGACCCATAATCTTGACCACATCACTTCTGTGACCTCACTTCCCTTTAATCTTCCCTTCACTCATTGTTTCAGCCATAAAGAAGTACTTGCTTTCCAAAAATATGTCAGCCATGTTCTCACTGAAGACTTTTGCACTTGTATCCTCTGATTCATAAGCTCTTCTCTAAGTACCTGACTGGTTCACCTCCTTCAGACTTTTGCTCAAATTCTACCTTCACAGTGATATCTTCCATCATTACTCTACTTAAAAATTGTAACCTCCATCAATGCACTTCCTAATCCTCATCTATGATTTTTATTTCCTCCATAGCAGCTTTTTTTTGGTATCATCTGTCATGTTTTATTTACTACTACACTCTCTTTTCTTCCAACTAGAAAGTAAACTCCATGAGGCAAAATTCAGGGTTGTGTAACTAAAATTTATGTTCTTTTAACCGGGAAAATTGCCTATAATTTCCTGTCATCATACTGCCATATCTACATGTATGAATCATATCTTGACTTCAGAAAGGCCCAGTCTAATGGCACCCTTATCATAGTACTATCACACTATGGACACTCAGGAAATAATTTCATTAATTACTGAGATTTACTCTGGGCCTTTAATTGTTTATAATTTAGCTATAGGTACACTGAAAAAATGGAAAATGAGAAAGTAAAAGAGATGTCAAAAGATATACATTATAGGTAGTAGAGTATGACAAACTTAGGTTCAGATTCTATTACTAAGTGATCTTGGGAAAAACACACGTCCTCTTAGGCTCCATTTCTACACTCATATATGAGGAAAATTATAACTACCTACCATACATACAGGATTAAACAAAGTCAGGAATATAAATCACCTAATCAAGTGCATGGTGAATAATAAGCACCCATCAAATATTAGTTCCCTTCTCCAAAATGAAGTAATTTTTCTTTTAGGTTAAGTATTTTCTGTATCAGAGTCATAACATTAAGCCAAATCCTTTTGGTAATTATAATGATATCTGGAATATAGTTAATAATTTAGACAATTCAATAATTCCCAGGCTATAATTGGCTCTCTACCACCAAAATAACATCTCAGCAATAACATTTCACATGAATATTGCCTAGACCTAAACCCCCCCCATCACTCCTGAAAGAGATAATGTTTCACTCCTGATATCTAAACAGTTTACCCCAAGTTCTAGAAGGCACCACATCTGTATTTTCCAAAAGCCATAGCACCTTAACCACTCTCTGGTATGAAAAAGGCAACCTATGTGTGGATTGCACAGATTCTGTTTGACTTCTCAGAATTTCTTCTCCCACCTCTATTAGTACAATATTGCCAAGAGAATAGAGATTTGGAAGCTAGTAAAGATAGATTATTGATACCTTCAGTTTCCTTATTTTCTTTATCCACCTCTTACATTCTTGCCAAATTATTTGTGTTCTCAACAAAAAAAGACCCAATAAATGCTACTAATGAATCCAGAGGAAGTATTGCTAGAATCAAATTTCACTCAGCCTTCATGATGTGAACAGTTGATTTCACTTATTATTGGGCTGGCTGAAGCAATACCAAGTTTCAATCAGGTGATCATTATTCTTGTCATCTCTTTTCTAGTACCCTTTTCTGTTGGCCTTAAATATTCTTAACCTAGCACCCTACAATGTAGCCAAACATAACTAACTATGCATAATCAAAAGATAACAGACTTGGAATCAGAAGGACCTTGCCTATGCAGTTACTATAAGTACTTATACAAGATACTAATTGTGCCTCAGTTTCCTAGTTTGAAAAATGTAGTAATAATACCTACTCTGAAGGGTTATTGTAAAGATCAAGTGAGGAAACTATCAAAATTCTAGAGGAGAACATAGACAGTAACCTCTTTGACACTGGCCATAGCAACTTCTTACTAGATATGTCTCCTAACGCAAGGGAAACAAAAGCAAAAATGAACTACTGGGACTTCAAGATAAAAACCTTCTGCAAAGGGAACAATCAACAAAACTAAAAAGCAACCTTCAGAATGGGAAAAGATATTTGCAAATGACATCTGATAAAGGGTTAGTATCCAAAATCTATAAAGAACTCCTCCCCAGGAAGCTCCTCTGCAGCATCTCAGGTAGACTGCAGATAGGTTACAAGAAAAGATCACATACTTTCTCTAAAATTGGATTATGTTACTAATTTAATTAGTAAATGATACAGACAAGTAGCCTAAGTACAGAAACCACATAGGGCAAGAGCAGCCGATGCAACATATCTTTCTTAGCTCTTCCTTGGGCCTTTGGTTTCCCAAGGAATTGTGCAGCTGCTGGTGATAACCGCAAAGGCTCAATCCCACCACTGCCCAAATTCTTGATCCTCTGCTATGTCTCTCTTCCCTTTCTACACTCATGGTATACATAACTATTTTGGAAGAACTTGCATTAAAAATGTAAACACTTCCATTACAAGGAAACTTTTACAACATCTAGACCCCTTGATTATATAACAAAACTCAGCTTTGGAAAGTAGAGTCAAAGTAAGTCTCTAAATAATATCTATATCCTCAGTGTCTCAGAAGCTTCCTCCTTAGCATTTGGCACCTCTGAGCTACTAATTTACCTGTTTGCTTACTGACAAAGTAGCAAGCCGATTACATTTTGAATGTCATTACTACTAATGTTGAACATTTACAAGATCCTTTCACCTCAGTGGTTCAGCTACTAAATTTAGGTCCAAGGACCAAGGGCATAGATCCACCTCTCTTGAACACTAAAAGTAAATTCTGTGGTCTCATTACAACTTGAAAAATCTCAAATATTGTGTTTGTGAAATGACAATATAATTGTTTATATGATATATATAACTGTCAACTGACTGAACTATGAGCTCCTCAAAAAAGAACTATTAATTTTTTAATTCTGTACTCCCTGGGCTTGTACAGCCCCTTAAATATAGCACAGTAGTTAAAAGCAATGGCTTTGCATTTCAGGCTTAAATGGTAGTGACTAGCTGTGGACTTTGGGGAAAGTTACTTATGTGGTCTAATGCTCATTTTCTTCCTCTGTAGAATGAAAATAAAACTTGCACCTCCTGTGGTTTTTTAGGAGTATTAGCATGTGTGTGAGTGTGTGTGTGTCTAGAATCAAAAGCCTTACTTAGCACAGTAACAGGCACATCATGAGCATTCAATAAATATGAGCCATTTAATAATTTATTATTTTAGTATTTAACCATTTTATTTTTATTATGTTCAATTAGCCAACATATAGTACATCATTAGTTTTTGATGTAATGTTCAATTTCATTTTCAGTGGACAATATAGTGATTCAACACTTCCTTGCAGCCCATGGTGCTCATTACACATGTCCTCCTTAATCCCTATCACCTACTTCATCGCTCCCCCCATCCACCTCCTCTCTGGTAACCATCATTTTGTTCTGTATAGTTAAGAGTCTATTTCTTGGTTTGCCTGTCTCTCTCTCACTCTCTTTTTTTCCCCTATGTTGCCAATTGGTTTTATTTCTTAATTTCCACATGAATGAAATCATGTATTTGTCTTCCTCTGATTTATTTCACATAGCACAGTACTCTCTAGCTTCACCCAGGTCATTGACAAGAATTCATTCTTTTATGTGTCCAAGTATATATACACCACATGTTTATCCATTCATCTATCCATGAACACCTGGGCTGCTTCCATATCTTGGCTATTGTAAATAATGCTGCAATAAACACAGTGGTGCATGTATCCCCTTGAATTAGTGTTTTTCAAATTCTTTGGGTAAGTACCCAGTAGTGTGACTGCTAGATAGCACTGTAAGGTAGTTCTATTTTTAACTTTTTGAGTAACCGCTATACTGTTTCCCAGAGCAGCTGTATCAGTTTGCTTTGCTGCCAACAGTGCACAAGGGTTCCTTTTTCTCCATATACTCACCTATGGTTTCTTAATGTTGTTGGTTTTAGCCATTCTGACAGGTGTTGGGTGATATCTCATTGTAGACTTGATTTGCATTTCCCTGATGGTAAGTGATGACAAACATCTTTTCAGGTGTCTGCTGGCCATCTGGATATCTCCTTTGGAGAAATGTCTGTTCATCTCTTCTGTCCATATCTAGTTGGATTATTTGTTTCTTGGGTGTTGAGTTTTACACTTTCTTTATTATTTTGGATACAGATATCATTTATCAGATATGTCATTTGCAAATATTTTCTTCCAATCCATATGTTGCCTGCTAGTTTTGTTGACTGTTTCCTTCACCATATAAAAGTTTTTTTTATTTTGATGTAATCCCAATAGTTCATTTTTGCTTTTGTTTCCCTTGCCTCAGGAGACATATCTAGAAAAAAAAAGTTGCTATGAATGATGTCAAAGAGATTACTGCCAGTGTTCACTTCTAGGATTTTAATGATTTGAGGTCTTATATTTAGCTCTTTAATGTATTTTTAATTTAATTTTGTGTATGCTGCATGAAAGTGGTCTGTTTATTTCTTTTGCATGGAGCCATCCAGTTTTCCTAACACCATTTGTTGAACAGACTTTCCTTTCCCATTTGATATTCTTTCCTGCTTTGTCAGGATTAATTGAACATATGGTTGTGGGTTCATTTCTGGGTTTTCTATTGTGTTCCATTGATCTATGTGTCTATTTCCCGCCACCCCCCCAGGACGGTGATGCATTGATTACTACATCTTTATAACTTGAAGTCCAGACTATTTATTTATTTATTTATTCATTTATGTGAGAGAGAGAAAGAATGAGCAGGGGGAGGGGCAGAGGGAAAGCAGAGAGGGAGAGGCAAACTCCCCACTGAGCAGGAAGCCTGACCCAAGACCCTGGGATCATGACTTGAGCCAAAGGCAGATGCTTAACTGACTGTAGCTTTGGTTTTCTTATCAAGATTGTTTTGACTATTGGGGGTCTTTAGTTGTCCCACACACATTTTAGGATTGTTTTTTCTACCTCTGTAAAAAATGCTGGTGTTATTTTGATAGAGATTTTATGAAATATGTGGATTGCTTTGAGTAGTATAGATATTTTAATAGTAATCCATAAGCATGGAATGTCTTTCCATTTGTGTCATTTTCAATTTCTTTCATCAATGTTTTACAGTTTTCAGAGTATAGATAGGTCTTTCAATTCTTTGGTTAGATTTATTCCTAGGTATCTTACTATTTTTGGTGCATTTGTAATTGGGATTGTTTTCTTAATTTCTCTTCCTGCTGCTTCATTATTGGTATGTAGAAATGCAACAGATTTCTGTACATTGATTTTGTATCCTGAGACTTTACTGAATTTATGTATCGGTTCTAGAAGTTATTTGGTGGAGTCTTTGGGTTTACTATAGATAGTATCATGTCATCTGCAAGTAGTGAAAGTTTTACTTCTTCCTTACTGATTTGGATGCCTTTTCTTTCTTTTTGTTGTCTGATTGTCATGACTAGAACTTCTAATACTATGTTGAATAAAAGAGGTGAGAGTGGACATCCTTGCCTTGTTGCTGTCCTTGGGGGGAAAAGCTCTCAATTTCTCCCCATTGAGGATAAATATTAGCTATCAGTTTTTCATATATGGACTTTATTACACTGAGGTATGTTCCCTCGAAACCTACTTTGTAGAGAGTATTTATCATGAGTGGATGTTTTACTTTGTCAAATGATTTTTCTGCCTGTATTGAAATGATCATATAGTTGCTATCCTTTCTTTTATTGATTTGATGTATCAAATTATTTGCAAATATTGAACCACTCTTGCAACCCAGGAATAAATCCCACCTGGTCTTGATGAATAAATTTTTCAATGTATTCCTGTATTTGGTTTGCTAGTATTTTATTAAAGAATATTGCATCTATGCTCACCAGAGATATTGGTGTATAGTTCTCTTTTTCAGTGGTGTCTTTTTCTGGTTTTGGTATGAGGATAATGCTGGCTTCATAGGATGAATTTGGAAGTTTTCCTTCCTTTCCTATATTTTGGAATAGTTTGAGAAGAATAGATGTTAACTCCTCTTTAAATGTTTGATAGAATTCCCCTGGGAAGCCATCTGCTCCTGTACTTCTGTTTTTTGGGGAGATTTTTGATTACTGATTCAATTTCTTTGCTGGTTACCAGTCTGTTCAAGTTTTCTATTTCCTTCTGTTCCAGTTTTAGTAGGCTATATGTTTCTAGGAATTTACCCATTTCTTCTGCATTGCCCAATTTTGTTGATATATAGTTTTGCGAATAGTCTCTTATAATTGTTTGTATTTCTGCGGTATTGGTTGTTATTTGTCCTCTCATTTGTGATTTCACTTATTTGAATCCTTCCTCTTTTTTTCTTAATAATTCTGGCTAGAGACACCAATTTTCTTTTTATTTTTTAAAGAACTATCTCCTGGTTTCATTGATCTTTTTTTTTTTTTAGTTTGATATTATTTATTTCTCTTCTAATTATGTCCTTCCTTCTGCTGGTTTTGGGTTTTGTTCATTGATGTTTTTCTAGCTCCTTTTGGTGTAAAGTTAGGTTGTTTGAGATATTTCTTCTTCCTAAGGTAGGCCTGTTCTGCCATAAACTTCCTTCTTAGAACCACTTTTGCTACATGCCAAAGGTTTTAGACTGTTGTGTTTTCATTTTCATTTGTTTCCATGTAATTTTTTATTTCTTCTTTTATTTTCTGGTTGACATTCACTGTTTAATAGCATATTATTTAACCTTCCTGTATTTATGGTATTTCCAAATTTTTTCTTGTGGTTGACTTCTAGTTTCATACCATTGTGGGCAAAAACAGTGCTTGGTATGATTTCAATCTTCTTGAATTTGCTTAGGCTTGTTTTGTTGTCTAATGTGTGAACTATTCTGGAGAATATTCCATGTGTACTTGAAAAGAATGTGTATTCTACTGTTTTAGTATGAAGTGCTATGAAGATATGTGTTAAGTCCATCAGACCCAATATGTCAGTCAAAGCTTGTTGTCAGAGCTTGTCAGATCTTATTGATTTTCTGTTTAGATAATCTGTCCCTTGATGCAAGTAGGGTGTAAAAGTCGCCTACTGTTATTGTATTACTATTAATTAGTTCCTTGATGTATGTTATTAACTGTTCTATGTACTGGGGTGTTTCTATGTTGGTTGCATAAATATTTACAATTGTTATACCTTCTTATTGGATTGTTCCTTTATTATCATACAGTACTCGTCTCTTGTTGCAGTCTTTGTTTTAAAATCTATTTTGTCCAATGAAAGTATAGCTACTCAAGGTTTCTTTTGATATCCACTTGTATGATAGATGTTTTTCCATCTCATCACTTTCAATATGAAAGTGTGTTTAGGTCTAAAATGAGTCTCCTGTGGGCAGCATATAGATGGGTCTTGTTTCTTTGTTTTTTCTATTGATTCTGTCACCCCATGTCTTTTGATTGGAGCATTTGGTCCATTTACATTCAAAGTAATTATTGATAGATATATACTTATTGCCATTTTATTGTTTGTTTTTTGGTTGTTTCTGAAGATTTTCTCTGATCCTCTCTTGTTTTTCCTCTCTTTAAGAAGTTTTGAGATTTTCTTCAGTGATATATTTGGATTTCTTTCCTCTTATTTTTTGCATATTTATTAGTGATTTTTGATATATGGTTACCACTAGGTTTGTATAAAACCTCCTCTCCATTTAGCAGTCTCTATTAAGATGATGGTCATATAAGATTGAACCCTACTTTTCTCCTCTCCTCCCCATGTCTTATGTATATATTATTATATTTCATATCTTTTTGTGAACTCCTCGATTAATTTTTTACAGATATATTCATTTTTATTGCTTTTGTGTTTCCTACACAAAAGTGTAGGAAGTGACCACAAGTGTGGTCTCTACTTTCTACTCAGAAACCCCTTTAATATTTCTTGCAAGGCAGGTTAATGGTCATGAACTCCTTTAGTTTTCATTTGTCTGGGACACTCCTTATCTCTCCTATTCTGAATGATAGACATTTTGGATAGAGAATTCTTGGGTACATTTCCATTTAGCACTTTGAATATATCATGCCATTCTCTTCTGGCTTACAAAGTTTCTGTTGAAAATCCTCTGCAAGCCTTATGGGATTTCCCTTATAAGTTACTGACTCTTATGTCTTGTTGCTTTTAGAATTTTTTCTTTATCACTACATTTTGCCAGCTTAATTTCAGTATGTCTTGGTGTGAGTCTGCTTTTGTTTATTTTGATAGGAGTTCTCTGCACCTCCTAGATCTGGATATCTGTTTCTTTCCCAAGATTAGGGAAGTTTTCACACAATATTTCTTCAAATAAATTTTTGCCCCCTTTTCTTACTCTTCTTCTGAGACTCCTATGCATAATTCTTTTTCCTCTCTTTTGTTCAGATTGATTATTTTCCATTATTCTGTCTTAATTATTCCATTATTCCATAATTATTCCATTATTCTGTCACTAAGTAGTTCCTAGGCTTCTTCCATCCTGTTGTTCATTACATCAAGTGTGTTCTTATTTTGTATTAAGCCCATTATCTCTCTCATGTTATTCCTTATCTCTGTGTTAAGGGTTGCATTCACGTCCTCCATGATTTTCTCAAATCCTGTGACAACCCTTGTGATTGTTGCTGTAAATTCTCTATCAAGCATGTTAGTTATGTCTGTTTCAATTAGATCTCTGGCTGTGGTCTTGTCCTATTCTTTCATTTGGGATAAATTTCTCTGTCTCCTCATTTTGTCTGCCTCTCTGTGTTAAGAAAGTCCACTGTATCTTCTGCTATTCAAAGAAGTGACTTTATGAAGAGGAGGTCCTAGAATGCTCTGCAGTGCAGTGTCTCCTATTCACCAGAACCTGTCACTTTACAGGACTGTCTATATGTGTTGCTTATGCCCTGCTGTTGTGTCTGAGCCACTTTTCCTTTCAGTGCAGTCATCTGCACTGAATTTCTTCCTGTTGTGTGCTGTACTTGCTCTCCGTGGTGTTAGTGGGATCAAGGCAGACCAGCTCTTAGGGGGAGTGCCCATTAGGGAACCTGAAAACAGGGCAGTGATATTACAAAATTTGCATTGGGTCACAGTCCTATGCTGGATCCCCCAAAGGACTTGCTGGCATTGTAAGGCTGAGCACCAAGCATGGCTATGACAAGGCATGGCTAGATCTAGCACACAATGGTGGCTGGGGGACCTGTCTGGGTGATGGTAGTTGTGCACATGGAGGCTAGGTGGGTCACAGGTACTAACAAAATCTCTCCTAAACCCAAGGCAGAGGTAGCAGGCTTGGAGTGGGGAGTCCTCAGGAGAATTCATGGGAAAGGCATACTGCTAGCAGTTTTGTTAGCAAGAATCGTTTAGCAATGCCTCCCACAGATGGCTCTGTGCTTATGCTGGGGGGCGAAGGAGGAAAATGGTGCCTGCCAGCTCCTCGTTTCTGGAGAAGTCCCCCAATATGCTCTGAAATCAGTATGAACAGATCTTTCTCCTGTTTGCCCCCTGCATTGTGTAAACCGCCTTTTTTATTTGCCTCTTTGTGCTGGCTGCTGCCCCTTTCAGGGTAGCAATCCAGCTATCTTTCACCCTCCAGACTCGTCCACTGCTGAGTCAGCTGACTTTTAAAAGCTCCAGGCTCCAAGTCCAACTAGTTTTAAAAACTCTCAGAATTCAGCCTTTCTAGTTTTTAGAGCCAAATATTATGAGGATTAGTCTTCCCCATATGAGCTCCCCAGTGTAACAGACCATTTTTCTGCCTTTTCACCACACACAACTCTCTCCATCCTATAGACAGCTTCCTTCCTCCTTTCTGACCCTCCTAAATTTTCAGATGTAGATTCTTTTCTATATTTAGTAGCAGAGTTTTTTCTGCCAGTCCAGATCACTCTCCAGTTTACTGAATTAGATATAGATGATATCTAATCATAAATGCAGGGTCCTCCTACTCCATCATCTTCCCAAGCTCTCTGTCTGAGCCATTTTTAATGATTACTTTCATTATCATCATCAGCGTCATCATTATCATCATCACTACCATTTTTAACACTCAATAATTATATGCCAAATATTCTTTATACAAAGGAAAGTAATTCCCCTTTATAAAGTTATTGTATTAAATTAAAAGTTTTTAAAGAATTTAGCTCAATGCCTGGCACATAATCAATGCTTTAAATTTTGGCTCATATTATTTCTTAATCCAAAATAAAAGTTAGGGCTGACAGGGATCTCAGAGGCAAACTAATGGGTCCCTTGCTGCAACAGAGATTACTAGTTGCCTACCCAATATCTCTTCTTCCTTAATAACAGAGCCCTCATATTGTTTAGCATTATACTCAGCTAAAATATGAAGCAACTCAATTTCTCCAATAGTGGTAAACAGTCAAATGTAGGTGGAAGTTACTGAGTCAAATTTTTAGGTTAAAAGTCTTTAAATACAACTGACTTAGCTGGAAGGTGTGCCCTCTTCTATCATCCTTTCTAAAATTGGAACACAATGGCTAGACCTGTTGTAGCCATCTTTAAATGAAGAATTAATTCTTAAAGATAGAAGCCAAGAGCTACACATGGTAGAACAGAAAAACAGAAGAAGCTTAGATCTCTCATGACTTCTTGAAGGCCTGAATTGCATACCTCCAGATTTTTTTTTTTTTTTATGTGAAAGAAAAAGAAACCCTTACATTGTCAAACAAGTATTGTTTGGGGTCTCTTTGTTTTGTGTAGGGAAATCTAATATTAACTAATGTACTTGCCTTCAATTATGCCATAGCAGAAATGAGATTTTTCCCTGTTAGTTTATGCCCTACACAAGGAAACCCATAATACTTGTGCTCATACAGAAGGGATGGCCAATTTTTTTTTCTTTTTTTTTAGGTACATTTTTCCTGTAAGGTTAGTCAATCAAAGTTAGTATCAGTAACAACTGATACCACATTCAGTCTCTTTTTACTTCATCAACAACTTATCTCCTTTCCCTAAACTACTATGGCTTTCACCATCTAAACTGCATCATTTAACATTTTATTTTAAAATATTTTCTGTTTTCTAGTTCTCCCTAATGTCCATGTCAGCTTAAATGAATGTAAGTATGAAGTAAGGAGTCACAAACATCTGGGTACTAACTCTGGTTCTGGATGTACTAACTGTGTAACTTGTGTTTCTTCATCGATAAAATGGGATAATGTCATCCATTAGAGCATATGTGGAAGTTAAATTATACATGTAAGGCATATAAAACACCCTGAACAGTGATTAGCATAGAGAAATCAATTATTAAATCTTAGGATTTTTTTTTCTCTTTGTCACCACACCTCTATTATCTGTTGAATCCAGAATTTCAGAAAAGAAAGAAATTCTCCAAAAGGTATCTCCATGTCTCTATACCTTTTTCCTTGACTATGTAGACTGAAGTCATAGATCGACTTTTCTAATTCTGAAAGGAAAGAAATTTTTGGCATATGTTCATCTCTTTGTTGGCTTATTGAAGAAGCATGAGCTGGAGGCCTCAAGAGGCTCCCACAGGAGCTTGCTGAAATTTTCTGAACATGTTCAGACATTAGATCTCTATTGCTAGAACCCAAAGGAACACAAATCATCTTATCCAAAGACTTAGGAAGCTAATAGTTCATTATGAGCATGGCTTTGGAGAGTTCAGCTTTCAAAAGAAAGAGAATCTATGTCTTCTATTTCACTTCCTGAAGACTACTGTAAGACTAGCAGAATCATAGAAGGAGTTATTGATAATGGCCCCATAATTCCCTTCTATTTGGAGTCCTGCTTAGCTGGGGGCAATATACAATTCCATTGCCATTTCAGGGGAATCCAAGGACCATGTAGAGGTATTTATATGAAACAGCACCACAGAATGAACAGCAAGGACAAGAATGTCAGGAGAGAATAGGAACTTGGTAATTCAGGGAATTCAAACATTCTCCTCTTCTCTAAATGCTCATCCAGAGGAACAAAAAAAACATCAACTGGCTGATAATGATGTACTTTAACTACTGGATAGGACTGTCCTTTATTAAACATACTCTATGTTACAGACATCAACAAGGCACAATATGTGCATAATCTCACTGTAATCCTATATAATGCACATAATTTGCATTTTTCAGCTGAAGCCAATGTGGATGCCATGTTAGGCCCAAGGTCACACTACTAGCTCATAGGAAAATAAATATTAAACACAGTCTTAACATATGTCTGTCTCAGAATAAAGTTGTGCTCTTTCTAAAATAACCAGTTTGAGGGGTGCCTGGGTGGCTCAATGGGTTAAAGCCTCTGCCTTCGGCTCAGGTCACAATCTCAGGGTCCTGGGATCAAGCCCCACTTTGGGCTCTCTGCTCAGTAGGAAGCCTGCTTCCTCCTCTCTCTCTCTCTGCCTCCCTCTCTGCCTACTTGTGATCTGTCAAATAAGTAAATAACATCTTTAGAAAAAAAATTAAAAAAATAAAATAACCAGTTTGAAAAAGCAACCATAATATGAGGATCTACCATATGCTTAATAGAAAAAGAATCTTAAATATTTTGGAAGATATTATCTTTATCACAAACTCAGAATAGAGAAATTGTTTCTATATGTGTTCTATATCAGTATTGTTTGATCATGAGCCTTTACTGAGGACCTCTTCAGTTGTGTTAGTTTGAGAAGTAAACACCAAGATGAGATTAGACATGCAAAGGATATATTGTGGGAAATGTCTACAAAGAATAAACAGGAAAAATAATAAGTAGGTTCAGAGAGCCTTTGGACTGCAATGCAGGTCTGACATCTGTGAAAGGAGAGAGAAAACAGAGGATTGTGTAGAAGGGTCTTGGGCTGCAGCATAGTTCTAAGAGATGGACAAGGACTAGAATCCCTGCACTGTTCTCAGTCACTGGATGGTAGTAGCATACTCTGTGGTAGAAAATATGAGAAACACCTTTCCAGAGATACAACAGAACAATGCCTGGACTTCACAGATCTATCTCTTCACAGATTCAGGGAGCAGCTCCTACATGGTCCCTGTGGGCCTCTCAGAAAGGAGGTTAGTGAGATGAACTACTTTTTCCAACACTGCAGTTCAGGCCTTAACCAATATTCATCCTCTCCCTCCTCCAGTAGCCATTTTAAATTCTCCTCATTCTAAATGCCACAACCATCACTTCAGGAAATTGCACAATCTTACCTACTGGTATGCCTTAAACCTTCATTCCTGAGACTTCTGAGTCCCTAATAATCATAGCCTTCTGTTGCAGGAATTTCTACATATGTCCATTTAAAGTTAAAATGGTCTAAGGAATATCAAGAGGTGTTTAAGATGATCACTTGCTTTCCGAACATTTTCCTTCTTACCCTCACTGTGTAAAAGCCACCTTAGTTCATCTGATGGATCAGGATCAATTACTCTTGCCAAGATGATTATTCCTTTTGTATCTGCTTACTCTTATACACCAGAGAAGCAAAATTTCCCAGTGGCCGCTTCAACTTTAGTTCAATGGGACATTTACTGTGTCCCTTGATAAGAGTATACTCCCTTTATGGACTAGGACTGCCAATCTTCAGAGTCCAGAGATGTAAGACAGAAACATAAGTTTACTAGTAGGTCACAGGGTGACCTACCTACCCAGTAGGTAGTAGGTCAGCAGGGTGTGGTACCACTCCTGCAACTACCCTTTGGTTCCTGGACCCACATATTCTTTCCATTAGGAACACAGTGTCTTAAGAGGTGTATATTAGAAGTCTCTTATTTAATGCATATTTACTGAAAAAAAGTACCACATCCTTTCATAGTGTTTCCTCCAAACTGGTTTTTCAACTCTGTCTTCAAAAGGCTAGTCCAGTGTTCCTGACACCAGATACTTCTGGATAGAACACTACAATCAGTGGATCCAAAGAAGATGGACCCCCTTCCACACCTTCTTTTCTGTGACATGGGTATCTTCTTTGAATATTGTGTTTTGTGGGATTCCTATTCTATTCTATAAGGTGCTGCATACTGGTATTGTATACAAGAAAGGGAAACTCATATATAGACTGGGTATCTAGACCATTAACTGCTGGCTCTTCCTGGCTGGAAGGGAACCAATGTGGTCAAATTTTCCAAAAATGGCCAGATGGTCTCCTTAAGGAATAGTGCCATACTAGGGACTTCAGCATTGATCTGTTTCTCACAGGTTTGACATTAAGAGGCAGCAAATGGTAGGCCAGCTTTGGTAAGTAAGAGTCCATGCTATGTAGCCCCCTGTGGCCTCTACATTCATGTGACTCTAATGATAGTTCCAGGGTATCTGATAACAAAGGCTGGCTGATGTCTAACTGACCAAGTCATTTTTGTCTACTAGGTAAATTAGTACCTCTTCCATGATGGATGCTTCCTAGTGAGTGCTAACATGGAATCAAAAGCATTTTTTTTTAAAATAGACTTACTAAAACAAACTTAACACTCAGAAGTACTACAACTCTGTATCATCTGAGGAAGCCTGAAATTACTCAGTGGCATCTGCTATTGCTCAGGGGCCACAATCAGAACTGGCCAGCACTGGAAACAGCAGGCATTGGGATAATGACTAGTAGGAAAAACCTTTATTTGCTGGTCTTGCTCATGGCCATGCCTGAACCCTGCTGATATCTGGAATGCTTGCAAATGAAGGTATCCTCAAAAAGTATATATCACTGTAGCATTATAGAACATTCTAAGTGTGCCCACTGCGATTGGTTCAACCACATTCCCCTATACTACACATCCTTGTCTCCAATATTTCATTCTTTCTCCTTTCACTTTCCTGATAAATTGGCAATAAATTACATACTTCCCAGTAACTATATATATTCTCACCTCAAGAAACCTCTCCTTCCATACAAAGTGAATAGCCAGGTACACTGAAGTCCCACCCATTTGGGATAATTCTCCCTCTCCACCTTTTATGGCCACCTTGTATATGGTCATAATGCAGGTACCATACATTTCTGGCTTTCATCCACATACTTAAGTAACATATCCATAAACACAGCCCAGGCCTCCTCTTCCTCTTTCAGCTGGTCTTACAGGATCAGTCCATAAGGCCATAGGTGACAGTAGAGAAGGAGAGCTAGTGCAACTGAGGAGGGTGAAATAGAAGTCTGAGCTACTTGCTTATGCAGTTTACTTGTGACCTCTCGTCCTACTCAAAATCAATCCCAGATGAAACATTTCCACTTTCTGATAGGACTGTCCAACTTTATGACTTGGTGCATTCAACAGAAGCCAGCTTATAATTGATGGTTCCAAATGGTTGGTCACTTGGTGCCTCCATGAAAAGGTTACCATCTCTATCCAAGGCCAGTAACATGCCAGGAGCTATTCCTCAAAAGGCACATCATTCTCTACTGTGGATGGTATGGCCTTAATATAGAATCCCTGTGCCCTAGGAAATGATTGTTCCACTAAGTTTCACTATATTACATCTCATATTATATCTCCTTCCAACAATGACACCTCCAACACCAAAGAGTCTGCGAAATTATATGACTCAAGAGGCAGCAGTGCCTACACCACAGGCTGACCTGCTGTAGGTCACTCTAAAATCTGACAACCTACGTGTAAAGCAGTAGGAGCACTGGAGCAATTATTCTACGTATGGAATATGTTGCCTCCAGAACCCAAAAGGCCACCAGGTGATATGCTTTCTTCCATGTGATAGAGAGTGAAAGATGTAGCTTTGTCTTTTATATTAGAGGGGATACTCAGGCATCCCTCTGACAACTGGACTACTAAAAACTACACTGAAGAGGAAGGACTCTGAATTTTCATAAGGTTAATCTCATACCGTCTGGTGTACCCTTGTCCTAGCAAAGCATCCATACTGTCCTACCAGCACGATATCACTGATGTAATGGGTTAGTGTTATGTTCTGTTCCAGGCTGTCTAGATCTCTTCAGACTATATTATGACAGAGGACAAGAGAGTTAACATAGCCTTGGGGCAAAAATGAAAATGAATATGAATATTGTTTTCCATTCCATGTTTTCCTCTTCTCTAATTGAAACAGAAAACTATTATTTGCCAGATCATACTATGTATGACATCCATTAATTTTCTCTAGCAATGATATCACATTAAATTTGGCAATTGCAATTGGGGCAACTAGTTTATTGAGCCTGTAGCAGTCTATAATTATTTTAAGAAATCCATCTTTCTTTCAAGGGCCAGATTTGGTGACTAAAATGGAAATATGACAGAGACCACCACCCTGCATCCTTTAGAACAGTGTCATCAAACTACAACCCACAAGTCAAATCCAGCCGGCTGCCTGATTTTATAAAGCTTTACAGGACTATAGCCACATTCATTTACATATTGCCTATGAGTACTTTCATAATAAAATGGCAGAGCTGAATAACTCTGACAGAGACAGTATGGCCCAAGAGGTATAAAATATTTATTACTTGGCCATATGTAGAAAAATTTTGCTGATATTTGTTTTAGAACTTTAATAGTGGTACTATCCCTGCCATTCCTTCTACCCACCCTCAGGATGTGATTTTCTTCCTTTCTTTCTTTCTTTCTTTCTTTCTTTCTTTCTTTTTTTTTATTTGACAGAGAGAGATCACAAGTAGGCAGAGAGTCAGGCAGAGAGAGGAGGAAGCAGGCTCTCCGCTGAGCAGAGAACCCATTGTGGGGCTCAATCCCAGGACACTGAGATCATGACCTGAGCCGAAGGCAGCGGTTTAATCCACTGAGCCACCCAGGCGCCCCTGTGATTTTATTTCTTATTTACAATCTTGGCTGAGGGAATGGTCAGTTGAAGAGATTTACCCTTGGTCCTCCCCACTATGATAGTTCTTATTCCAATAAGCCAAGGATATTAATATGAAGATTACTACAACTGCCAGTACATCAATGCCAATTACAAACTTGAGGATTGGAGAAATGACTACTTGGTTGTTCTAGAAAGACAGTGGAGTCACTGTGAGCTAGACCTTAATAATGACTTCATTTATTACTGACCACCCCCAATACCCTAACAAAAGCACCATGATGATATTTTGAGTTTCTGCATATCAATCTAAACTCAGATCCTGTGACCAATATCCTTGAAATTCCTAGTTGTTCCCCTTTCCTTGATGTATAGTTATCCAAATAAATGGTCATGGCACGATAAATGGTCCTTTAGAGAAGGACTAGTGGAATAATTACAGAATGTGTATACCACAGTATTGTAGGCTCCTCTCTCAAAGAAACATGGCCACTTCTTCAGTCAATGTATTCTAGATATGAAAATTGCTTTGGATCAAAAAACTAAGTAGGGGATAGTGACTTTTGGGAAATGGATCCTCCATTCTTCCCTTTTTCTAGCTGTGGATATTAAACAGTACCTTTATGGGCTGTCCATCCAGTCTGCCACTAGAAACACCATAGTTATTAGTCATCTCCTCAACTCCCTGAAAGGCAAGCCCTCTTGGCTGTCATTTAAACCTTGCCTATAATTAAGATAATTATGGTCCTTTGCCTCCTAATGGATAACCATTACCAGCTGGCCTCTATTACTTCAAATTCCCATTATCACAAAAATTCTAGTAAGTCCAGCTCTATGACAGCTTCTCTTACCATCATCCATAGCCTGCAGAGGAGAGCCATTACTAACTTTTTCATCAGCCCTATTATTCTCCCTTTATTATATCTCAAGGCACTCAGGCATTTAATTCACTATGAGCCACCACTTTCTCTAGGCTTCTGAAAGTTACCTCATGGTATTTGCCCCATTCCTGTGAGATGATTGCCTAGGTATTAAATCCCATGTCATGAGAAAGTACACCCAGGGAAATTAATTCTTGCATATCTATTTTTACTTTCCATAATCTTTAATCAATCACCCTCAAAATCCAACCTCCTGACTTCTGGAAGATATGCAAATTAATTGTTATAGCTGCTTTGGTATATAATTTCTTTCTTTATCAGGCCTATCAAATATTAGCATGCTGGGAATTAAACCTAGTCATAGCCGGGCAACCAGGACAAGAGATGGGGCAACTTCTCCAGGGGACACCTGTTCCCTTGCAGGGGAGCAGACTCTTCAGAATCTTCCAGCACAAAGGATGTCCTAGCTCTTACTCCCAAAGCTTGGAGGTTTTAGAAGGATCTGAAGAATGCAAGTCCTCAAGGAAATATGTCCAGAATGCAAGTCCTTAAGGACGTAATTCCAGATATTCTGATCACTTATGTCAGGATCTCAGGTTTAAAAAACCAAGCTTGTGGGGCACCTGGGTGGTTCAGTAGGTTAAGCTTCTGCCTTCAGCTCAGGTCATGATCTCAATGTCCTAGGATGGAGCCCCACTTCAGGCTCTCTGCTCAGCAGGGAGCCTGCTTCCTCCTCTCTCTGTCTGCCAGCCTCTCTGCCTACTTGTGATCTCTCTCTGTCAAATAAATAAATAAAATATTTTAAAAATAAATAAATAACAGTAGAATGTATCATGAAACTAGAAGCTGGTTTTTTGAAAGAATCAATAAGATAGATAAACCAGTGGCCACACTAATCCACAAGAAAAGAGAGAAAGCTCAAATTCATAAAATTATGAATGAAAGGGAGAGATCACAACTAACACCAAGGAAGTAGAAACAATCATCAGAAGTTATTATCAACAGTTAAATGCCAATAAGCCAAGCAACCTAGATGCAATAGATGCATTCCTGGAAAACTATAAACTCCCAAAATTGAACCAGGAAGAAATTGACAACCTGAATAGACCAATATCTAGTAACGAGATTGAATCAGTGATCAAAAACCTCCCAAAAAACAAGAGCCCAGGACCTGATGGATTCCCTGGGGAATTCTACCAAACTTTCAAAGAAGAAATAACACCTATTCTCCTGAAGCTGTTTCAAAAAATTGAAGCAGAAGGAAAACTTCCAGACTCTTTCTATGAAGCCAGCATTACCCTGATCCCAAAACCAGGCAAAGACCCTACTAGAAAGGAGAATTTCAGACCAATATCACTGGTGAATATGGATGCTAAGATTCTCAACAAGATCCTAGCAAACAGGATCCAACAACACATTAAAAAGATTATCCACCATGACCAGGTGGGATTCATCCCTGGGTTACCAGGATGGTTCAACATTCGCAAATCAATCAATGTGATAGAACAAATCAATAAGAGAAGAGAGAAGAACCACATGGTCCTCTCAATGGATGCAGAAAAAGCATTTGACAAAATCAAGCATCCATTCCTGACTAAAACACTTCAAAGTATAGGTATAGGGGAACATTCCTGAACGTCATAAAATCTATCTGTGAAAGACCCACAGCAAATATCATCCTCAATGGGAAAAAGCTTGCAGCCTTCCCGTTGAGATCAGGAACACGACAAGGATGCCCACTCTCACCACTCTTGTTCAACATAGTATTAGAAGTCCTAGCAACAGCAATCAGACAACAAAGAGAAATAAAAGGTATCCAAATTGGCAATGAAGAAGTCAAAATCTCTCTCTCTTCGCAGATGACATGATTCTTTATATGGAAAACCCAAAAGACTCCACCCCTAAACTACTAGAACTCACACAGCAATTCAGTAACGTGGCAAGATACAAAGTCAACGTACAGAAATCAGTGGCTTTCTTATACACTAACAATGAAATACAGAAAGGGAAATTAGAGAATCGATTCCATTTACTATAGCACCAAGAATCATAAGATACCTGGGAATAAACCTAACCAAAGAGGTAAAGGAACTGTACTCAAGGAACTACAGAACACTCATGAAAGAAACTGAAGAAGACACAAAAAAATGGAAGACCATTCCATGCTCTTGGATCAGAAGAATAAACATTGTTAAAATGTCTATACTGCCTAGAGCAATCTATACTTTTAATGTCATTCCGATCAAAATTCCACTGGTATTTTTCAAAGAGCTGGAGCAAATAATCCTAAAATTTGTATGGAATCAGAAGAGACCCCGAATCGCTAAGGAAATGTTGAAAACAAAAATAAAACTGGGGGCATCACGTTACCTGATTTCAAGCTTTACTACAAAGCTGTATTCACCAAGACAGCATGGTACTGGCATAAAAACAGACACATAGACCAGTGGAACAGACTAGACGGCCCAGATATGGACCCTCAACTCTATGGTCAATTAATCTTTGACAAAACAGGAAAAAATATACAGTGGAAAAAAGACAGTCTTCAATAAATGGTGCTGGGAAAACTGGACAGCTATATGTAGAAGAATGATACTCGACCATTCTCTTACACCGTACACAAAGATAAACTCAAAATGGATAAAAGATCTCAACGTGAGACAGGAATCCATCAGAATCCTAGAGGAGAACATAGGCAGTAACCTCTTCGATATCAGCCACAGCAACTTCTTTCAAGATATGTCTCCAAAGGCAAAGGAAACAAAAGCGAAGATGAACTTTTGGGACTTCATCAAGATCAAAAGCTTCTGCACAGCAAAGGAAACAGTCAACAAAACAAAGAGGCAACCCACGGAAAGGGAGAAGATATTTGCAAATGATAGTACAGACAAAAGGTTGATATCCAGGATCTATAAAGAACTCCTCAAACTCAACACACACAAAACAGATAATCATATCAAAAAATGGGCAGAAGATATGAACAGACACTTCTCCAATGAAGACAGACAAATGGCTATCAGACACATGAAAAAATGTTCAGAATCAAATTAAAACCACATTGAGATACCACCTTACACCAGTTAGAATGGCCAAAATTAGCAAGACAGGAAACAACATGTGTTGGAGAGGATGTGAAGAAAGGGGAACCCTCTTACACTGTTGTTGGGAATGCAAGTTGGTGCAGCCAATTTGGAGAACAGTCTGGAGATTCCTCAAGAAATTAAAAATAGAGCTTCCCTATGACTCTGCCACTGCACGACTGGGTATTTACCCCAAAGATAAAGATGTAGTGAAAAGAAGGGCCATCTGTACCCCAATGTTTATAGCAGCAATGGCCACGGTCACCAAACTGTGGAAAGAACCAAGATGCCCTTCAACGGACGAATGGATAAGGAAGATATGGTCCATATACACTATGGAGTATTATGCCTCCATCAGAAAGGATGAATAACCAACTTTTATAGCAACATGGACGGGACTGGAAGAGATTATGCTGAGTGAAATAAGTCAAGCAGAGAGAGTCAATTATCATATGATTTCACTTATTTGTGGAGCATAACAAATAGCATGGAGGAACAGGGGAGATGAAGAGGAGAAGGCAGTTGGGGGAAATTGGAAGGGGAGGTGAACAATGAGAGACTATGGACTCTGAAAAACAATCTGAAGGTTTTGAAGTGGTGGGGGTGGGAGGTTGGGGGAACCAGGTGGTGGTATTGGAGAGGGCACGGATTGCATGGAGCACTGGGTGTGGTGCAAAAATAATGAATACTGTTATGCTGAAAAAATAAAAAATTTTTAAAAGTATACTACATATGAAAAAAAATAAATAAATAAAAATAAATAAATAAAAATAAAAACTAAGCTTGTGACCTTAGTATTATAGAGTGACTTTGGCTTTAAACATTTCTGAACCTGTGCCACTCTAACAAGTTCTGAGTCTGTTTCTCTACTGAATCCACTCTTCTATTGCAAGATATCCACCAAAGGAACCCTTTGGTTCTCACATTTTGCCCTTAACTATTTGTTATTATTTCTCATTATCCTTCTGAAGGGCATCAATGTAGTTTAGCAGTAAACAGCCAACTCCACAGTATTTGTGGACATTGTTTTCCCTAGATCTTTAAAATACATGATTTATTGTAGTTACAGGAAAATTCCCTACACTGGCATATTTTCAGAGATCATGATTGGTTAAATCTTCAACTGGGTAGGCATCTTGTGCTCCATATAACACTCAGGATACCGTCTTCTTTGTCTGCAAGACTGGGAGTGAGCCATTTCTACAACACTATCTTATTGCTTGTCTACACAGACCACCCTATTCTTAGTACCACCTGTATTAATTCAACTATTCTGAGAAGCAGGTAGCCATAAGGTTAGACAGGCAACAAATTTCTTGAGGTAAATAAATGTGAAAGAATAAGGGAAAGGACACAGGGAGAGTACTCACACCACATGACACAGCAAATACCTGTGTAAAGATGGGGGAATGAAGGATAACTGGGTAGGAAGACTCTCAGACTACAAAATGGTTCTAAGACAGTCTATTCCAAGTCAATAGAGAGTCCTCTGTCCAACTTGGTGATTAGAAGAGCCCTTTATCACACAAGAATGTTGCAAGCATTAATACCCTACCATGCTTAGTCACTGGCCAGGAGTAGTCAACAAGTTATATGGTGTCAGAGTGAATGTGCTGATGGATCCAGAAGGGCAAAATTCTGGCTGTCAGTTAACTATGGTCCCCAAAGCGGGAGACAAGAGTGGTGTATTTCCATGGATCTCTTATCTGTGTACTCTGAGATATTCTGACATGATTCATACCATCAAAGAACTCACTGTACAGTGGAAGAAATTAATCTAAGAAGAGAATAAGAGACCAATTTGAATTTGGGGTAAAAAAAAAAGTATGCTGGGTTTTATCAAAATAAAATATTAAAATTTAATATTACAGAGGGAGCCTGGGATGATGGTGACATAATCTCCTTCATTTTCCTTGATTGCTTTACTATGTTGGTTCAATTATTATAAGGGCTAGGGAAATCTTCCTCATCACCACCTCTGAGAAAAAGAAAGATCTCACATGCACATCTGAGGTTTTGAAATCCTACCAAGATTTTATAAGTGAAAAGGGATGGAGAGCAGCTAACAAACCTAACATTACCCAGAGGGATATTTATGCACCAGTAGATTCTCTCTGGCCCAGATAGTAAGATTCTGTCTAAGCAGCTCATCTGGCCTCCTGCCTTTTGCCTTTTTACTTGGCTTGGTGAAAGCAGCCCCCAGAATCACTTAGTCAGATCATCTTTAGCTCTCCCTATACAAAAAAGATACTCCCATCCCCCTTATCTTGCCAGTAAAACCATTTAGTCAGGCAAGACATAAGGGTTCCTTCTGTAACCAGTCTGCATAAGTATAGAACTGACTCTGTGATAGTAAGAAATACACTTGACATTACCTCCATTATACATGAAGACATAATCATCAATTCCCTTGTTGGGATACTCATATTTGATCATTCTAGAAGAAACTCAGGAAGATAAAATTTCTTACCAAAATGGGGGGAGGGATGGCAAAAATCCAGAAATAAAACACAAAAAACAGATCTACAATAATTCAGAGGGAAAACACATCAGCCAACAGCATTGACTAATCTAGACTCAAAATTTAGTTCCTGGACCATCAGCATCAGATATACTTTGAAACTTGCTTTACAAAAGCCAACAAAGCATATATGCATCTATTAATAATTCAGCACAGATTTTGGAATATAACAGAAGCTCAATAAAAAATTGATAAAATATGAATATTAAAATAATAACAAAACTTCCTAGAAAGATATGGTATAGAAATCATAAGAGACATATAGAGAAATGATAGCAATTTAAGAAATGAAGTAGAATAATGTTTCCTTTTACAAATAGTTATTTGTTCATGCTAATATCATAAATTTAAACAAAAATATTAAATTATATATTCCATTGTAATTTTGATTTGTATTTCCCTGATGATGAATGATGTTGAGCATCTTTTCATGTGTCTGTTGGCCATCTGTATGTGGTTCTTTGGAAAAATGTCAATTTATGTTCTCTGCCCATTTTTTAATTGGATTATTTGTTTCTTGGGTGTTGAATTTGATAAATTCTTTATAGTTTTCGGATACTAATCCTTATCAGATATATCATTTGCAAATATCTTTCTCCATTCTGTAGGTTGCATTTAGTTTTGTTGATTGTGTCCTTCACATGCAGAAGCGTTTTATCTTGATAAAGTCTCCGTACTTCATTGTTGCTTTTGTTTCCCTTGTCTTTGGAGACAGGTCTGGTAAGAGGTTGCTACAGCCAGTGTCAAAAAGGTTGCTGCCTATGTTCTCCTCTAAGATTTTCGTGATTTCCTATCTCACATTTAAGTCTTTCATCTATTTTTTCTTAATTTTATTTCTTTTCAGTGTTGCAGAATTCATTGTTTATGTACCACACCCAGTGCTCCATGCAGTATGTGCCCTCCATAAGTCACCACCCAACCTCCCAACCCCCTCCCCTCCAAAATACTCAGTTTGTTTCTCTGGGTGGACATTCCTGTCATGTTCCTGACTGTAGGGGAAAAGCTCTCAGTTTTTCCCTGTTGAGGATGACATCAGCTGTGGGTATTGCTTTTATGATATTGAGGTTTATTTGCTCTACCCCTATATTGTGGAAGGTTTTTTATCAAGAAAGGATACTGTATTTTGTCAAATTATTTTTCTGCATTTATTGAGAAGATCATATGGTTCTTATATTTTCTTTTATTAGTATGGTGTATCATGTTAACTGATTTGCAAACATGGAACTACCCCTGTAGCCCAGGAAAAAAATCCCACTTGATTTTGGTGAATAATTCATTTAACGTACTGTTGGATTCAATTTGCTATTATCTCGTTGAGAATTTTTGCATCCATGTACATCAGGGATATTGCTCTGTAATTCTCCTTTTTAATGGGGTCTTTGTATGTTTTTGGAATCAAGGTAATGCTGACATTTTACAAGGATTTTGGAAGTTTTCTTCCCATTTCTATTATTTGGAGCAGTTTGAGAATGATAGGTATTAATGCTTCTTTAAATATCTAGTCAACTTCTCCTGGGAAGCTAACCAATCCTGAAATCGTGTTTGTTGGGAGATTTTTTTTTACTTTATTTTTTTCAGTGTTCCAAGATTCATTTTTATGAACCACACCCAGTGCTCCGTGCAATACTTGCCCTCCTTAATACCCACCACTAGGCTTACCTAACTCCCCACTCCCCACCCCCCAAAACCCTCAGTTTGTTTCTCAGAGTCCACAGTCTCTCATGGTTCATCTCCCCGTCTGATTTCCTCCAATTCACTTTTCCTTTGCTTCTCATCATGTCCTCCATGTTATTCGTTATGCTCCACAAGTGAGTGAAACCATATGATAATTGACTCTCTCAGCTTGACTTATTTCACTCAGCATAATCTCCTCCAGTCCCATCCATGTTGATATAAAAGTTGGCTATTCACCCTTTCTGATGATCAGAGGCATAATATTCCATTGTACATATGGATCGTATCTTCTTTACCCATTTGTCTGTTGAAGAGCATCTTGGCTCTTTCCACAGTTTGGCAATTGTGGCCATTTCTGCTATGAACATTGGGGTACAGATGGCCCTTCTTTTCACTACATCTGTATCTTTGGGGTAAATACCCAGTATTGCAATTGCAGGGTCATAGGGTAGCTCAATTTTTAATTTCTTTTTTTTTTTAAAGATTTTATTTATTTGACAGACAGAGATCACAAGTAGATGGAAAGTCATGCAGAGAGAGAGAGAGAGAGAGAGGGAAGCAGGCTTCTTGCTGAGCAGAGAGCCCAATGCGGGACTCGATCCCAGGACCCTGAGATCATGACCTGAGCTGAAGGCAGCGGCTTAACCCACTGAGCCACCCAGGTGCCCCTCAATTTTTAATTTCTTAAGGAATCTCCACACTGTTTTCCAAAGTGGCTGCACCAGCTTGCATTCCTAACAACAGTGTAAGTGGGTTCCCCTTTCTCCACATCCTCTCTAACACTTGTTGTTTACTGTTGTGCTAATTTTGCCATTCTAACTGGTGTAAGGTGGTATCTCCATGTGGTTTTAATTTGAATCTCCCTGATGGTTAGTGATGATGAACATTTTTTCATGCATCTGTTAGCCACTTGCATGTCTTCTTTGGAGAAGTGTCTGTTCATGTCTTCTGCCCATTTTTTGACATTATTATCTGTTTTGTGTGTGTTGAGTTTGAGGAGTTCTTTATAGATCCTGGATAGCAGCCCTTTGTAGTGTCATTTGTGAATATCTTTTCCCATTCTGTGGGTTGCCTGTTTGTTTTGCTGACTGTTTCCTTTGCTGAGCAGATGCTTTTGATCTTGATGAAGTCCCAAAAGTTCATTTTCACTTTTGTTTCCTTTGCCTTTGGAGACATATCTTGAAAGAAGTTGATGTGGCTGATGTCGAAGAGGTTACGGCCTATGTTCTCCTCTAGGATTCTGATGGATTCCTGCTTCATGATGAGGTCTTTTATCCATTTTGAATTTATCTTTGTGTATGGTGTAAGAGAATGGTTAAGTTTCATTCTTTTACACATAGCGGTCTAATTTTCCCAGCACCATTATGAAGAGACTGTCTTTTTTCCACTGTATATTTTTTCCTGCTTTGTCGAAGATTATTTGACCTAAGAGTTGAGGGCCTTTCATCTATTTTTAAATTTATTTTTGTATATGGTGTAAGAAACCGATCCAATTTCATTATTCTGCATGTTGTTGTTACCTGTCAGAATGGTAAAATTAACAACACAGGATAAAACAGATGTTGGTGAGGATGCAGAGAAAAGGGGAACCCTCTTCGTTGGCAGGAATACAAACTGGTGCAGCCATTTAGGAAAACAGTAGGGAGGTTCCTCAAAAAGTTAAAAATAGAACCACCCTATGACCCCGCAATTGCACAACTAGGTATTTACCCAAAGTTTACAAAATACTTATTCAAAGGGATACAGGCACTCTAATGTTTACAGTAGGATTATCAACAATAGCGAAATTATAGAAAGAGTCCAAATGATCATTGACTGATGAACGGATAAAGATGTGATTGATGTACACACACACAATGAAATATACTCAGTCATAAAAAGAATGAAATCTTGCCATGTGCAATGATATGGATGGAGCTATAGTATATTATACTAAGTGAAGTAAGTAAGAGAAAGACAAACACCATATGATTTCATTCATGTGTGGAATTTAAGAAACAGAACAGATGAACATTGGTGGGGAAGAGGGAGGCAAACCATAAAAGACACTCTTAACTGTAGAAAACAAACTAAGGATTGCTGGAAGGGAGGTAGACAGAGGGATGACTAAGTGGGGGATGGGTATTAAGGAGGGTGGTTGTTGTGATGAGCACTGGGTGCTGTATGTAAGTGATGAATCACTGAATTCTACCCCTGAAACTAATATGACACTATATATTAAATAACTAAATTAAATAACCTGAAACATTAAAATATATATTTATTTAAATATGTATATGTTTATTTAAACATATATAAATTATAATGGATTATAGATTACATAAATATATATTACTTAATATAGTTACATTATATGTGGTTATATATTGTGCATTTATTGTAATACATACTAATATATGCAAACATATCATGCAATATTTTTATGTATTTAATAAAATTACAAAATCATATAAAATAAACTTCTATTTCCTGGTAAAATATTTATTTGGTTGAAAGAGTCTAATTCTTCCACTGCAAAGATGAGCATAAAGTGGATAAACTATAAAAACAATTGGATGACCTCAAGTTCCAAAGAGGGGGCAAACTATCTGAGGTGAACTAATGACTATCAATCTTTTCTTTTACCCTCTTGAGGGTATCTTCTGAATCTGAGTAGAGACGAAGGATCAGGGTTGACCCAAGGAGAAGAACCCTGAGGAAAACTAATAAAACAATGAAAAATCATTGAGGGCTTAAAAGAAAAAAAGGAAACTTGAAGGGCCTCAAACACATAGATTATTTTATAAAACAGAACATTTGCTGAGTTTGGAGGCTGCACATGTCTCTCTTAATTCATACTTTATACCATATATAAAATTGAATTCTAGGTACAGTTAGATGTAAATATCAAAGTAAAAATTAGAGAGTTTGCATAGAAAAGCACAGGCAAACATTTTCATGACTTTGTAGTAAGTGTACATTTCTTAAACAGGACAGAAAAAAACCAAACCTTAGAAGAAAATTAATTGACTAACTGTGCTATATTAACATTAAGAATGTACATTCATCCTATTGCGGGGGGGAGGACAAGATGGTGGGGAGCTAGAAGGAGGTGCCATTTCAACCTGTACACTAAAGTGAACAGATTACCTACCAAGGAACTCTAATCACCCATGAAATCAGCCTGAGATTAGAATTATACACTTCTGGATCTCTACAGGAACAGAAGACGCCAGTGGGCAGGTAAAGCAGAGTGGGAATGTTGGACAGGTACCAGAAGATAAACAAAAGGGGGAGGGAGCCACCAGAAGCGACCCATTGGAAAGTAATATCCCAATATGAGAGTGCCCTACAACTGGGGGCCAGCATTAACTTGGAGTCTGGTTGAAAGCACTCAAAAAGAGCAAAGGATCCTGGGGGGCAATTGTGGGAATCGGGGCGGTTAGGGAAAGGGGCTTAAGTCCCCAGACCCAGGACAGCCACCCCTGGCGCTGGCCAGAGAGAGTGCGGCGAAGAAACCAGGTCCGGGTCCCTGAGCTGCGAGCAAGCGCCCTCAGGGCGCGTGGGGTGCGGCTCCCGTGAGGGGCTGGGAGCCTTGCCAGCCAGCGGAAACACAGCATTTTTGCAGTCCCCAAGCATGCGCCATGCCGTGCTATCAGAGCCTAGGTCACACCCTGCACTCTTCCCTGAGAGAGGTGCGCGCAGGAGCCAGCCGGGAGCTCACAGTCCAGGAAAGGCTGAGTACTCCCAGCCCACCCAGCGGGAAAATCTCAGTGTGAGATTGCTGCTTGGAACCTCTCTGGTGGTCTGGAGCTGCCCAGACAGCCACTGTTGTTGTGGTTTGGGGTTCAAGCAGGAGTTCTTGTGTCCCCAGGGACCGGGACTGGGAACTTGCTCTACCAGCAGCCAAGGGGGAACTTATGTGCTCTGAAGCACCCAGAGGGGAACATACTGAGGCTTCTCTCTGCGAGGGAGGTCTGGGTGCAGTTTGCTTTCCTCTAAACCTCCATAAACCAACAAGAGCCTCCAAGGGGAGAGAAAACAAACGAACAAACAAACATAAAAACCTCCAGAAAACAAAAGCCTGAAAAACCAGTTTCCTCAGAGCCCATCCCCTTGAGGGGGGCAGGAGGACTTAACTCAGGAAACACTGCCTGAAAACCCACGCAGCAGGCGCACCCCCAGAAAGCCAACCAAAAAAAAAAAAAAAAAGACAAGAGAACAACCACCACTATTTCATAGATAAAACTTTTATTTTTAATTCATTCCCACTATTCTGGTTCATTTTTTATTTTTTAAATTTTTTATATAGATAATTTTTTAGCCTATTTACCATCACAGTGAGATGTCCAGTACATCAAATTCCATAATAACATTCTAACCTGAACTTTTTGATACATATACCCGTGTTTTTCTTTTGCTTTTCTATTTTTTTAATTTTTTAAAAATTTAGTTTAGTTTAGTTCATTCTTTTTTTATATTTTTATTTTTTAATATTCATATAGAGTTAAACTTCAAGGAAATTCCCTTTTCACAATCAATGCTACCCTTATACATAAACCAATTTTTAATTCCCCATTATCTTAGGAAAGTTGAGTCCTTTAACAAAGATATCAAGATATATCCAGGAAGAATCAAAATAACCTTCCTCGCCCACACTGAGAATTTATAAACACTCTCCCATCTTTTTCTTCCACCAGTGTTTCTGTGTTTTTGTGTTTGTCCTGATAGCATATAAATCTTACACTTGGGGTTCTTTTTGACGAGGTTCTTCCTTTATTTGTTTGTTTTGCTTATATATATATATTTTTTTCTCTTGTCATATACTTTTATCAGTCTTTTTGTTTGTCTGTTTTTGTTTGTATACTTCATAAATCTTACCGTGGGGCCCATTTGGGCTGAGCCTTCTCTTTTATCTTTCCTTTTTTTTTTTTTCCTGTCTCTCTCTCTCTCTTTTTTTCTTTTCTCTCTCCTTCTTTTTTTCTTTCATTTGGGTGGGGACTCTTATTTGCTCAGAAGCGATCCAGGGTGCATCTTGATTGCACCACGGTCAATACATCCAGCTACATCCATTCAGCCATCTCTCACCAAAATGACTAGGAGGAGGAATGACCAACAGAAGAAAAATTCAGAGGATGGACCTTCTGCAATAGAGCTAATGGCTACCGACATAGACAATATGTCAGATAGGGAATTCAGGCTAACAATTATCCAGGCAATAGCTAGGTTGGAGAAAGCCATGGATGACAAAACAGAATGGATTAGGGCAGAACTAAAGCCACCAGGGATGATGTTCACAATGTTAGGGCAGAACTGAAAGCCACCAGGGATGATGTTCACAATGCTCTCAATGAGTTCCAATCTAATCTAAATTCCCTAAAAGCTAGGGTAACTGAGACAGAAGATTGAACTAGTGATCTGGAGGACAAACAGAAAGGATCAGGAGGAAGCCTGGAACAAACAGCTTAGAAGCCACGAAAACAGAATTAGGGAAATAAATGATGCCATGAAACGTTCCAATGTCAGAATTATTGGAATCCCTGAAGGGGAGGAGAAAGAAGGAAGTCTAGAAGATATAGTGGAACAAGTTTTCCATGAAAATTTTCCCAATCTCGTGAATGGAACCAGTGTTCATGTACGAGAGGCAGAACGGTCTCCCCCCAAGATTATAGATTCTCAAAAGTCCTCGAGACACCTGATAGTAAGAATGAGGAATTATAATTGTAGGCAGGCCCTCTTGAAGGCAGCTAGGACAAAGAAGCTCCTTATGTACAGAGGAAAGCCTATCAGAATAACGTCAGATCTGTCCACAGAAACCTGGCAAGCCAGAAAGGGATGGAAAGATATATTCAGGGCACTAAATGAGAAGAACATGCAGCCAAGAATACTTTACCCAGCAAGACTGACATTCAAAATGGATGGAGAGATAAAGAGTTTCCAAGACCGGCAAGGCTTAAAAGAGTACACGACCACCAACCCGACACTGCAGGAAATATTAAGGGGGTTCTACAAAAGAGGAAAAATCCTAAGAATAGCATCGAACAGAAATATAGAGAAAATCTACAGAAAGAAAGACTTCAAAGGTAATACTATGTCAACAAAATGTATCTATGAATAATCACGCTCAATGTGAATGGCCTAAATGTGCCCATAAAATGACACAGGGTTGCAGATTGTATAAAATGACAGGATCCATCTATTTGTTGTCTACAAGAGACCCATTTCAAACCTAAAGATACATCCAGACTGAAAGTGAAGGAATGGAGAAGCATCTTTCATGCAAATGGGCCTCAAAAGAAGGCCGGGTAGCGATTCTCATATCAGATAAATTAGATTTTAAGCTAAAGACTGTAGTCAGAGATACAGAAGGACACTACATCATTCTTTTTTTTTAATTAATTTATTTATTTTAATAAACATATAACGTATTTTTATCCCCAGGGGTACAGGTCTGTGAATCACCAGGTTTACACACTTCACAGCACTCATCATAGCACATACCCTCCCCAATATCCATATCCCCACCACGCTCTCCCATCCCCCTGCCCCCAGCAACCCTTAGTCTGTTTTTTGAGATTGAATCTTTTATGGTTTGTCTCCCTCCCAATCCCATCTTCTTTCATTTTTTCTTTTCCTACCCCCAACCCCCCCCCCCC